>NC_041389.1:688278418-688286528 GCF_002162155.2 Triticum dicoccoides | reverse complement strand
CGAGCGCGACAGCTAGGTTTCCTAGCCACCGTCACCGCTGCCGGCCCGCTGCTGCGGCGCGCCCAGCCGGCCGAACCCTCCGCTGCCCCGCCTCCACCGCCTCCTCGATGCGCCACCTCGTCGACGCGCCTCCTCCTCCTTGACGCACCGCCTCCTCGACGCGCCGCTGCCCACTGCCTCCTCGACACCGGCGTCCTCCTACGGCAGCCTGCCGTTATCCCACAGGTGATTCCTCACCTCTCCCCCCTTCCTCTCCTCCCCCCTACGGCAGCCTGCAAGCTTGTAAATTTCAAGCTCCTGGGTATGTTTCTCTTAAGAAATTTATAGAAGATTATATGGGATGTTTTAGCTAGAGTTCATCAAACAGTTGGGTGTTTGGGTCAGTGATTTTTCACTCCATGATCTGATTGCAAGGTGAAACATACCGTTAGTTTTGTGTTCGGTTTGGCTGGTATGTAATGATAAAGCTAGGAACCAAATGTCAGCCTTGTTATGGCTTTAGGTGTGTTCGCAATAAAATGTACCACTCCCTCCGATCGAAAATAAGTGTACATGTTGACTCATTTTTTTGAATGAATTTGTGGTAACCTGAACTGGGTTCTGTCAGATATAAAAAGCAGACAATTTTAAAAAAAGTAGATAAATCTTCCCTTATATTATATAAAAAGCAAATAATTCTCAAAAAAACCTAGAAGTAAGTCTCCTCATGGTTTTACTGGATCATTGAATTATCCCTGAGAGCGAAAGGGAAAAAAGCTCTCTAGCTGATTGATTATGCATGTTCTGTTATAGCTATTTCAGAAAATTGATGTCATCCTCTATTAGCAATGTTGCAATAAGGCAAGATATATATCATTAGTAAGGTTAAAAGGAAGTGATCCATCTGTAACTGGTGTTTATTAGTCTTTTTGAGTGCGTTATCTGCATCTGCTCCTTGTGGTGGTGGTTGTTTAGGTGGGCAGTAAGAAACCATGCTTGATTTGGGGGAATGAACTTATGCTTATGTATGCCATCAGAAGCTGTTCGAAATCATTATTCTCTCTTTTCCTTGCAGGTTTGGGCAACTTCAGTTGGTTGATCTTGAATCCATTGAGCCTTCACTTAGAGCTGGTACTCATCCATGTAACTCTTCACATTTCCATGTAGGATGGTTGCCTATCACTTACTAGTGTGCTAGTGCGCCTTAGCCTTGTAGTGTTTAACTAACAAAATTAGGCATTTGCTTCAGGATTGCCTCAGCTCTGTTTTATGCCATTGTGCAGTTCATAATATTATATCCACTTTTTATTAGACAAGTTTATTATAACAGTATGCATGTGCTCTTGAATCTTGATATGTGTGTGTTCGGTAGTACCACACTTAACAATAGTCACAGTCCATACTTTATACCCTTTTTTCTCTCTGTACCCAGATTCTCTGACTGCAAGGCGACTTTTTAAGTAATCTTGAATTAATGTATGATACAGGGAACAGACCTAAAATTGAAGGATTAGAGAAGAACAAAAAGGATCTCATGAATTATTTCTGTTTGCAACAACTAATTTTGAATATTAATATGTAGCAGAACAAGACAGTGAGCAATCCGAGTTGTGAGAGAAAATATCTATTTGCTTTCTTCTTTGACTAATTAATATCATTCAGAGTAGATGATGCAAGCAATCAACATTCAGTTTTGACCATAACAGTACACTTGCTCAGAGTTTAAGCATGTGTAGTGTACAACTGCTCCATGATCAGCAACAGTTTCTTTCACTAATTTTCAGTTAACAGCAATCCATGATTTTTTTTCCAGCTAAAACTATTGATGATTTTTTGTTGGGTGACCTATTAGATCTGGAATGGAAGCTCACATAAGTTGAGCTGATTTTTGTCCATATGAAAGCAGAGGACCATATTGTCTGTGGCCTTTTCATCCATATGAAAGTAGATGCACATTGTGGTGCTAGTTTGCTGGGTTTTGTCTCCGACCATCGTGTCGTGATGAATTTGCAAGTACCCCGAGAGGCCCTTGAGTTTCCCGGAATGTTGATTAACTTCCGTTCTGGCAAATTCGGGTACTCCATATGTCCTATTTTCAGCAAAGGTCATGCTGAAATTTTCCGTGAATTTTAGCATGACTTTGCTAAAAATAGGACATATGGGGTACTTGCGACTAATGCATGAGCCGGGGTATCTTAGTACTTAATTAAGTAGGATCAACTGCCCCTTTATTCTTGCTGCATTAAACCATAGGTGGCAATAGAGCCAAGTGATTAGGCCCAACTTAGAATTCTCCTTAGCATCGATAAACCCTAGATGATAAACCCAACATAGGTGGCAATAGAGCCAAGTGATTAGTGCCAAGTGATTAGGCCCAACCTAGGGTGCCTCGGCATCGATAAACCCTAAATGATGAAAACTTAACTTGGCTGCCCCGGATGCCTCGGTGTCAATGAGAACCTAAATGATGTATGCTTAGGCTTTTAGGGTGCCTCGGCGTCGACAAACCCTAAATGATGAAAGCTTAGGCTTTTAGGGTGCCTCGGTGTTGACAAACCCTAAATGATGAGACCATGATCTTGTTCCTTGACAATAACCAACTTTTTGACCAATCTTTTTTCCTATTTAGAGTGAAACATGGCCCACAATGATGAGGTCGGTGGTTCGGGCGGCAAGCAATTTTGGGAGCTGTCCCAGGAGATGGAGGAACAACCTCACCGCTATGAGGACGCCGCAGAAGACACCGATCCTGATTACACAACCCCTAGTGGCGTCGGGGATGACACCACTGATGGTGCCGCCGAGGATGCCACCACTGATGATGGCGGCGCACACACAGATGGCAGCCAACCGAAGAAGCAAAGGAAGGACTGGCGTCCGAATGCGCTCCGCACCCTCAAGGAGGAATTCACTCAAGTGGACTCCGACGGGAATCCAACGGAGCCCAAACATATAGTCAAGGGGTACTCGGTTCAGCTCGGGTGCATTCTCCGAAGCACCGTCTCGATCAACACCGAGAACCTTAGGCATAAGGACCGAGGGAATTTGCCCAACCTCCTCTTCATGAAGTTGCACGAACGATACAAGTTCCCCGCCGAATTTGAAAACACACGCCTCTCAGGGAATAAAGTGAACAATGCCGCCCTCACGAAGATGAGCACGACCCTGTCTACTTGGAGAAGCGCGGTGAAGAGAATGATTGATAAAGGTGATAGTTATGAGAAGATCCAGGCGAAATATCCTTTGATGAGCGAAGATGAGTACAAGGAGTTCAAGATCAAGTGCTTGAGTAGTGCAACCTCCGAATCAAGTCAGTGGGGGAAAGAAATGCGGGAGTTGAACTTAGGGGAACACAAACTCGGTCCTGGCGGTTACAGAGTGGCGGAGCCTATATGGGACAAGGAGGACGCGGAGCGTGCCAAGCAAGGCCTACCGCCCCGCTTCGAGAAATACAGCGGTAACAAGCAGACCAAGAACTATGCCAGGGCCCGGTACAAGGAGGACCCGATAACAAAGGAGCTTACCACGGATCCGAAGACCAGGGCGCTTGAGCTTGTTCTGGTAAGGAATACGCCCCCGCGTAATTAGCTCCATATGGTTGCACTCTAATTAATCCCCAATATTTCTAAATGGTTCATGTTCTCTGAAAGCAATAGCGCGGGGTTGTCTCAGAGCTCCCCTTTCGACACCCCTTTAAATAGGGCGTTGAACGTAATGAAAAACAAGGATAAGCTCACTAAGCCGACGTCAGCTGGTTGTGTGGCCGGCAAAGGCTTGTCCACAAAATGGGGGTCATACTATATCGCTGGTGTGCGGAAGGAGAAAAAGACCAGCTCCCGAAAGCAAGACGCGCGAGGTTGAAGAACTCAAGGCACAAGTGGCGCGGATTATGGTGCTTGTCCAAGAGCAAGTGGAACAACAACTGGGAACGAAGCTCAACGGCATGGTGCCTACGTTGATTCATGGGCTGACGACATGGATTGCAGGCGGCCAACAGGGGCCTCCCCCGGTTCCTAGCTTCATGGCCAGCAACTCGCACAACACGCAGGCGGCACCATTGGTGTCTCCGGCGGAGGCGGTATTCGTGTCTCCGGCGCCGGCACGGGCATTGGAGCTTAATGCACCCGGGTGTATGCTGGCCGGCACCTTGCCAGCAAGCGCCCCCTCCATCAGTTGCACGCCCACCATTGGCGGTGCCTCGACATTAGCCGAGCTCGACGGCATCACGATAACTAAGCCTCTCGGCCGATGACTTCATCTCCTTGCCTTTGACTGGGCATCCCTGACGCCCTGTACATGTTTTCGCAGGGCGCCGCCGATGTTCCTTGCACTCTTCTGCACTTCGTGGGCGCCGAGTTGGTCGATGTCGCCAAGGGAAGAATCGTTCAACCAGGCAACCGCATGTTCCACGGTAATCCGATGGCACCCATAATGTATAGGGTTGAAGTGGTTCGGGTGCTGCCAGGCTGCGACGAGCTGTTACCTTCGATTCGACCCACCAGGGCTGATGAAGAAGATGAGATGACCCTCAGCGCCTGCGTAAACTGGCCCCTGCTTTGGCCGAAGAGCCAGATTCGTTTGGGGGCGGGGGACACCACCCCACAGACAAGACCGCCAGTCGTGCCGGCGCCAAGCCATGGCAAGAACGCCGCAATGCTACCGGACCTGCCGGACATCCCTATGGCACAGGATCCAAACGGCGACGACAACAACGATGGTACATTTACCAAAGTTGATAAGTACTTTGCCGAACATGGGTACACTGACGAGTTCTGCGGGCCTCTTTCTCAAGAACCCAACCAAGACGACCGCGATCTAGCTGGTACGATGGAGAAATCCAATTGCAACAGGCGTCGTCTGGCGTTCAGTTCTCAAGACACACCTCCAGCTCCCGCCTTCACCGAGCCTCAGATAGCTGAGGTGCGAAATATTACCAGCCCCAACACGCTCAAGAAGGCGGTCTGTGAGCAGAACTCGGTCCCATTACAGGAGATCAAGAAGAAGGGACGGAAGCAAAAGACTAACAAGGGCGCCGGTGCGAGCCAGCCGGCACCGAGTTCGATCCGTGCTCAGGACGGGCCACCTTCACCTAAGGATATCTCGAGGAGGGTGCATGTGGCGGGTAGGGCGATGCTACCGCCAAATATGCTGAATGCTGCAACCGGTGCTATGCGGAGTCTCCATGACACTGTTCTTTCTTTGGAGAAGCGGCGTCTCAGAGAGAATGATGTGGCATACCCGGTTTTCGTGGCCAAGGTGCCAGAGGGCAAGGGATTTTTGGATGGCGACATCGGGTGTACGATCGTCCTGCAGTTTGATGACATCTTTGCTATGTTTAACCTTCATCCGCTACACTACACCTTCGTTCGGCTGTTTTCACTGAGTATGGAGATGCGGATCATTAGAGACAAGACCCCGGACATCGTGATAGTCGAACCCTTCTACATGCGTGCCAAGCACTTGTGTAGCGCTGGGGACTGCCAAGTTGCGAGTTCACACCTCGAAGGCGTCATTCTGGCAAACCCAGATAAGGATAACTTCCTTGTGGCTTACTTTCCCGAGTAAGTCATCCCTTAACCGCCCAGTAACATATGATTTCTTAGATTTTGATCGTTCTTTTTTTTCTAACATTCCGTGTTCTGTGCAGTGACACACATTGCACACTCATCCTCTTAAAGCCCGAAATATTCCATGGCCACGTATTTCGACCAGAACCGTAACTCCAAGATAGACTACACAAATATCAAGAAAGTTCTTGATGATGTTCTCCCCGGCTACGCCAAATCTGGAGGCACCTTCACCAGGGCAGTTCGTAAGTACGGCAAGCACACCTTCTCACACAATACGAATTTCTACTGTGTCAAGCAGCCACCTGGCGGTCAGAAGGATGCCTACTACACCCTCCATCACATGCGGGCGATCGTAAGGGACCATCATCAACTTCTGCTACCAGATAGTCTCAAAGATTGGGCCGCGAGGTTGTCGGCAACCCAGGACGCGGACCTCAGACAAGAATTCTTTTGCATCCAGTCAGAGTTTGCGGACATCATCCATCAAGATGTCCTTCATACCTCGGGGCAGTTCTACCTCAGATATCAACCGTCCAACAATAAGATAGATGGAAGACTACAAATGCAGGGTGACAACGACCGCGATTTCATGACCATCACGACAGACGACGGCTTCATCCACGCTCCTGTCCGATGAGTCGAGTCGAAAGTAGTGATGTGTAGTTCTGAAACATTGATTAGCTCATGTTGCAATTAAACTTTAATGAATTCATATGTCTCTTTGGTTTGGACAGTCATTCAACTTAGATGCAATCGATGCTATTTATTAGTAGGATCATGAATCGTGCTACTAATGTCTTGCTTTTCTCTTCTGTGATGCCCCCGATTCAATCATACACTAATCATGCACGCAAACGTGTACGATCAAGATCAGGGACTCACGGGAAGATATCACAACACAACTCTAAAACATAAATAAGTCATACAAGCATCATAATACAAGCCAGGGGCCTCGAGGGCTCGAATACAAGTGCTCGATCATAGACGAGCCAGCGGAAGCAACAATATCTAAGTACAGACTTAAGTTAAACAAGTTTGCCTTAAGAAGGCTAGCACAAACTGGGATACAGATCGAAAGAGGCCCATGCCTCCTGCCTGGGATCCTCCTAACTACTCGTGGCCGTCGTCAGCGGGCTGCACGTAGTAGTAGGTACCTCCGGTGTAGTAGGAGTCGTCGTCGACGGTGGCGTCTGGCTCTAGGGCTCCAGCATCTGGTTGTGAGAACCAGGTAGAAGGGAAAGGGGGAAAGAGGGAGAAAAGCAACCGTGAGTACTCATCCAAAGTACTCGCAAGCAAGGAGCTACACTACATATGCATGGGTATATGTGTAAAAGGGCCATATCGGTGGACTGAACTGCAGAATGCCAGAATAAGAGGGGGATAGCTAGTCCTATCGAAGACTACGCTTCTGGCAGCCTCCGTCTTGCAGCATGTAGAAGAGAGTAGATTGAAGTCCTCCAAGTAGCATCTCCAAGTAGCATCGCATAGCATAATCCTACCCGGCGATCCTCCCCTCGTTGCCCTGTAGAAAAGCGATCACTGGGTTGTCTGTGGAACTTGGAAGGGTGTGTTTTATTAAGTATCCAGTTCTAGTTGTCATAAGGTCAAGGTACAACTCCAAGTCGTCCTGTTACCGAAGATCACGGCTATTCGAATAGATTAACTTCCCTGCAGGGGTGCACCACATAACCCAACACGCTCGATCCCATTTGGCCGAACACACTTTCCTGGGTCATGCCCGGCCTCGGAAGATCAACACGTCGCAGCCCCACCTAGGCACAAAGAGAGGCCAGCACGCCGGTCTAAACCTAAGCGCACAGGGGTCTGGGCCCATCGCCCTTAGCACACCTGCACGTTGCGTACGCGGCCGGTGAGTAGACCTAGCAACCTCCATTACAAAGGAAGTTGCATTAACGCAGTCCAACCCGGCGCGTGCCGCTCAGTCGCTGACGTCAAGAAGGCTTCGGCTGATACCATGACGTCGAGTGCCCATAACTATTCCCGCGTAGTTGGTTAGTGCGTATAGGCCAGTGGCCAGACTCAGATCAAATACCAAGATCTCGTTAAGCGTGTTATTATGAAGCAACCGCGAATGCCGACCAGGGCCAGGCCCACCTCTCGCCTAGGTGGTCTCAACCTGCCCTGTCGCTCCACCACAAAGCAACAGTCGGGGGCCGTCGGGAACCCAGGCCCACCTCTACCGGGATGGAGCCACCTATCCTTTCAGCCCCCTCATCAGAATCACTTGCGGGTACTCATCAAGCTGACCTGACTTTAGTCACCATCTGTATAGTATGTATGTATGTATGTATACTATATACCCGCGATCACCTCCCGAGTGATCACGGCCCAATAGTATAGCAAGGCAGACTGACAAGAATGTAGGGCCAATGATGATAAACTAGCATCATATACTAAGTATTTAGGATTGCAGGTAAGGTATCAACATATGTAGCAACAATGTCAGGCTATGCATCAGAATAGGATTAACGGAAAGCAGTAACATGCTACACTAGTCTAATGCAAGCAGTATAGAGGAGAGTAGGCGATATATGGTGATC
>NC_041389.1:688256931-688278113 GCF_002162155.2 Triticum dicoccoides | reverse complement strand
GAGTGGGGTCGTCAACACCGTAGTCATACTGGGTAGCAGCGACGTCGGTCTCGGTGTCTAGCGAGAGAAGAGGGGGAAGAAACAATAAATACTTAAGCAAACAGATGCATAGCGATGCATGACATGACAAGTAACGGTGCTAGGGGTGCCCTAACACGGTATGAGGTGATACCGGTGAGGGGGGGGGGACAACCGGGAAAGTATCCCTAGTGTTCGGCGTTTTCGGGCAGAGGAGCCGGAGGGGGAAAGTTGCGAGTTTGATATGTTAGGTGTGTGTGGCAGACAAACAGGTTGCGTATCCAGATTCGTCTCGTCGTTTTGAGCAACTTTCATGTACAAAGTTTTTTCATCCGAGTTACGGATTAAAAGATATGATTTTCTAAAGATTTAAATCATTTTCTGATTTTAATTAGTTATTTAATTCTAACATTATCCAAAACAGTGACTGATGACGCATGCATGACATCAGAGTGATGTCAGCAGGTCAACTGGTCGGTTGACCAGTCAAACTAGACAGGTGGGTCCAGTGGGACCCACATGTCATTGTCAGGGTCACTAACACGGGGTTTAGTCTAACTAAATGGGTTAATTAGTGGGTGGGCCCCAACAGTCAGTGTCTAACTAGGTTTTAGTTAATTAACTTAATTAATTAGCAGTTTATATATTTGTTTTTATTTGTTTTATGGCATGGGGCCTGCATGTCAGTGGTAGTAGCTGCCACGTCAACACATTGACTGGGTCAACCCAGTCAACGGGGCCCTCGGGACCCACTGGTCAGCGACACAGAGGCAGGGGCCACTGCGCCACGTCGGCATCGGCGCCGAGCGACTCCGGCGACCCAAACAGAGGCGGCCCCCCTCGCCGGGGTTGGCCGGAATCGCGCTACGGGGCTTGGGGAGGAGCGGGGCTAGGCCCATTCCAAGGCTTGCGCCGTGGCGCAATCAATGGAGGTGGTGGCTTGGTCGGAGGAGGGCCGCAGCATCGCCGGCGGTGAGCGGGGCGGACGCCGGCGTTTGGCCGCGAGAGGGAAACGGCGCCGCGGCACGGCATCAAGTACCCTAAACGGCCAGGAGGCTTCTACGGACGCGTGCGAGTACAACGGCCACGAGCCCGGGACCAAATGGTCACCGGATGGCTACCGGCGACGAGCGCGTGCGGCGATGCGCTCGGGCAAGTTGGGGGCGGCGCGTCCAACTAGCGAACGGCGTCGAGAGAGAGAGGGGAGGGAGCGGGGGCTCACCGAGCGGCAACATGGTGGCTCTTGGCGGCTTAGTAGCTGCAGAGGGCGTCGCCGGAGTTGGGGAGGAGCGGCGGCAAGGCGGAGGAAGACGACGACCTCGTCCACGACGCTGTGATGTCGTGGAGCTCGAATCGACGGTCGGAGACGATGAGGCGGGCGACGAGGGAGACCGGCGACACGTTGGCGCCGTGCGGGGAGGACGGAGGCCGTGGTTAGCACGGCGGCGCAGCCATGGGCACGCTCGGGCGCCGCAGATCTGGAGGGGGGAAGAGAGTGAGTGGGAGAGCGAGGGGCAAGTGGGGAGGCGAGCCCGAGGGGGCGCAGCGTTGGCGCCCTTATCCTCTTCGGGGCCTTTAGCGGCGCAGGGCGGCGAGCTGGTCCGTCGGTGACAGCGGGCGCGGTCGGACGAACATTGGGGGGCGTGGGGAGAAGGTGACAACGGTGGGGAGGTGGCAGCTGGGCCACCTGGGTCGGCCGGGTGTGATGGAATGGGCCGAAGCCCAGGGGAAGCCAGGGGGTCTTTCTCTTTTTTTTTCTTCTTGCTTTTCCCTTTTGTATTTTCTTTCTTTTATTTATTTTCTTTCTGTTTTATTTCATTTTAGGGCATTTAGGTATTTTGTAAAATTGTGCCCACTACACCATAATTACTTATGCAATATTTGGCAACCCCCGAACATTTTTGTTTTGACCTTTGAAAACTTTTGTCGTTTGACTTGTTTAGAATTTTAAATTTGAAACGGTTCGAACTAACACGAAACTAACAACAGTAATCGTGGTGATGTGGCATCCTTAGTAGATGGTTACTGTAGCTTAATTATCCGGACGTCACAATTCTCCTCCACTACAAGAAATCTCGTCCCGAGATTTAGGAGGGGAGTAAGGGGAAGAGATTGGTTACGAAATTCTAACGGATCTTCTCGGTGTTGGTTGCTCTTCTCGAAGAGGTCAATCCAATATATTGATGCCTTCATACTTCTGCTTCAGGTCAAAATGATGAAGTCGTCATCTTGTCTTCGGGATCTTCATCGTACTTACGAAAAGGATATGGGGGAAGGCTCGGGAAGGGTGGGCCTTACCAGGTTGACTATCTGGTAGATAACATCGGGGAAGGTTGCGGAAAGTAACTCTCGGATTGAACTTAAGAAGAAATCGAGAGCAAGTAAGAAGGTACCAAGAGAAGTTTCAAGCGGCCAGGCAATCGTTTGATGCCTGAAACAGGGCGTGAAAAGGTGTTCAGAGCAACGAGAATAAGTATTGCGTCTGATACCAGAATAGGTCACTAGGAAGGCGGCTCGTGAATTACATACGAGGTCACGTGCGAGGAACAACCTTGAGAACAGGGGGTGTACAGGAGAGTCAGGTTTCGATCCTGTGGAACTGTGGGTTATGGGCCCACCATATGGTTGAAAGTAGGAAGGGGGCCGACATCTTGCACGGTCACGATATTAAGGCGTGTCAGAGGGTAGCCTATTAGTTTTGTCGGCAACAAAATCGATACCAAGGGCGAGGGACGAAGAGAACCATTTCCCTGCTCATTGAACGAGGCGGGCCAATAGGCAAGGTTCTCGTCCTTCGGTGGCTACCGGAATGTCATCAACAATAGTAACAGGATCTTACAGACAGAAGTATCTCTGCTTACTTAAGTCAGATTCAGGAAAGGTTAAAGAAAAGAATGGAAAGAAAAATTGTGATTACACACAATTATTAGGAGTATATCCTTCCCATGTACAAGCAGAACAGGGCATACAGGGTAGGAGAGCAAGTACCCAACCATTCAGATAAGAGGCAAGGATTAATCAAGATGTTACCCATACAACGGTGTTTGGATAACTGACCAAGAAACATTTAGCATCGCGCCTCCAATGTTCTTGTTGATGAGCGTGGTATCATAGTCATGCTTCGAGGTAGCAATGATATGGTGTTCCAATCAAGGGCCAGACTTTGGATACACAAATGATCCATCAGGAGCAACTTATAAATTAAGTCTTACAATTTCCTCCAGGAAGAATGGTTATCCTTGCAAAAGAAATTATAATGATAGGTCCCCCAGCCAGGGGTGCTAGGCATGACATCATATTACCGGGTCATCAAAGGACCAACATCATAACTCCTGGAAAGTTGTCCCAACCATCATATCTGACTGAGATTCAGATCCGATTGGGGTCATGATACCTCAAACTCAGGATGTCCGAGAAGAAAAGGTGCGACACAAATCGACGAAATGACATTGCGAGATTCTCGGGAAATGAACTATGGGAGCAGGTTACTGAAACAATAGTTCATCATTAAACCAAGGAGGGGATGAGGAGGCGGTTGACGAACTCAGCGACAATTCATCAAGATTTCCAAAGGATGGATTTCCACAATTCTGTGAACAAGGAGATAACATTTGTCAGATCAAAATGATATATTGATGTATGCTTGAGGAAAACATACACAATTTAACAATGATTGAAAGGTGCACCCGAAATATGGGCTGGGTTGCACGGCCAACATTGGAATGGTGATTCAATACTCAATAGTCTAAGAATGAACGACCGACCATTAACTTCAAAGCAATAGGGTTGCTAGAAGGGCAGAATCCAAACATCACCGCTCACTTGTTGGTACCCTGGTCGGAATCAACACGAGGACCCAAGAAGAATGGTGATGGTGAGAAGTATCACCATACCAAGAATTCTTAAGAAGTGGTGAAATTCCCACTGCATTCTTGAGATAAAAGGTGGTAATATTCCAAGGTAAGGAAGAACAATGCTGGGTAGCAAGGAACTCAAGGTATAACACAAAACACGAACAAGTTTGTGTTGGAGGGAAGGCAGTAAAGTGGTTGATGATAACACCAATCATCAAGGCAAGGATGGTATTTCTCATCATGAATCCGATTGATATCCTGGAAGAGCTCATAAGGTTGATGATGATCACGACAAATTTGTCGAGAGGTTACACGAAGATGTAATTGATCGACGATGACATCAAGTCAAACGAATGATGAAGCGAAAGGTTATTGGAACCACAGTTAGGACACAAACTCCAAAGCAAGCTTGCTGTCCAAAGCGAAATGATATGATGAGGAAAGATCGACTTAAGCTTAGCTCATCGTCAAAAATTATGCTCTGGGAAGAAGGACCAGGTAGCACAGTTAGAAGTTTGCATGATAATGATATAGCCGTTAAGGCTAGGAATGGCTTGAAGGATTATTAAACTTCTCAACCACAAGGTACTAGGAGTACTAAATCACATGGGTGATTCGATTCACTAACCGGTGTTCTCGGTTGACGACAACCCAGAACCCGTGGAGTGATTATGACAGGGGAAAGGTACTACTTCATTAGAAATTCATAAGATGAAGTGCAATGGGTTTATATCCTCGAGATACCAGGGGGTAATACTCGAAGGTAGATCAAAGTAAAGGTTGGGCAGGTGCAATGATCTGCAGAAGACAAGTACTTCAACTTGTCCGAGAAATGGTATTTAAAAGGAGAACATGGTCGGAACAATGATTGCAAATGATCGAACCACGGATACAAGATGAACTTATAACAAGGGGGTAATTATTTTTATAAGCAGCTTCCATGATAAGTTAACATCGTGTCCATGGGCATGAACGCAAGGTTCAAGGTCGACTCCCACTTCTTCAATGTATAACCTTCCATTCACTTCTCGCTTTGATAAAGGCATTAGTGTTGAAAGTTTTACCTGGTGAAATACCAGATGAGTATGACTCGTGAAAACTTCCGAGTTCACACATATTGAGGAAGGCATAGGTTCAACCCGCCAGGGTATCATGGAAACATATACCACAAGCTTCAATAGTAAATACCACAAGCTCGAAAATAGAGCATGGTTGAGAAAACAGAGGATACAATTTACCCAAGGCTTTATATATCCGTGGAAAGACTCACAAGGTTATTTGAATATGAAGGACGGTGTCAGATGAAATCCAACAATGGATCGGGCGATCCACAACGGAGCTGGTGTGAGTATCGGTACTCAATCAGAGGAAGAAAGAATGCACGGACATCATATTATAGAACATCTGAATAATTCGATGCTTAGATAACAAAGGAATTATGATTTCCAAAACAAAGGATCAGAAGCAGACGCTCTGATCAAGGATGGATAAGTTGGATAGACCAGAGGCACAATTGACGACAAATAGTTTGGTCGAGAACCAGCTCATGTTCAAAATGACGTCTGAGCTGAAAAGATAATTTAGAAGGGTTAATCGATGATAGTGTGCATTCGCACACATGTTGAAGCAATAGGATCAAAATGACGGTGTCAAAAGATACTAGTGAATATTGCTAGTGATATGGGAGCATCCATAATGTAAGTAGACAAGTATTTGTAGAGCAATAAGCTGCTAAGGATTTTTTTGGAGGATCGAATAGCATTTCGAAGACTGTTGTGAAACACCAGAACGACTGGGGATGAGCTGATACTTGATCAGTGCGAGAATTTACCTGTAGGGGTAGTTATGGGGCTAGTAACTGCAAGGCAGTAGGCACAAAGTATTTTCGAAATATCCGAAGTATCTCAGGGTATCTTGTAATAACAAGAACAATTGGAAGTGAAGCTATGGACAACAAGTGTATGTAGTTATCCATATGGGTTTACCCATGGTCGGGAATAACAAAAGCGGTGGGCACAAAGTCTCGAGAGAATATGGAAGAGTATCTCCGAAATCTTCTGGTGCAGCTGGCGATCACCTGTAATAAGGGGTTCTCCGGGTGGAAGTAGTTACGAGAACCTAGAGTCAGAGTTAGTAAAATCGTTTAACCCGAGTAGAAGAGAGTTTAGAGTCCCAGAGTAAAGGTTGAGGAGTAAAAGATCCTAATACCACCCAATGGCGATGTGGGCCCGTAAGGCACACAGCGAAGTTAGTAAAAGTTTTGTAATGACTAGACTCAACTTCGGCCAAGGAGTTGGAAAGGGGGATTCCTACAGGCAGTCAGCTCTGATACCAACTTGTGACACCCCCGATTCAATCGTACACTAATCATGAACGCAAACATATACAATCAAGATCAGGGACTCACGGGAAGATATCACAAGACAACTCTAAAACATAAATAAGTCATACAAGCATCATAATACAAGCCAGGGGCCTCGAGGGCTCGAATACAAGTGCTCGATCATAGACGAGCCAGCGGAAGCAACAATATCTGAGTACAGACATAAGTTAAACAAGTTTGCCTTAAGAAGGCTAGCACAAACTGGGATACAAATCGAAAGAGGCGCACGCCTCCTACCTGGGATCCTCCTAACTACTCCTGGCCGTCGTCAGTGGGCTGCACGTAGTAGTAGGCACCTCCGGTGTAGTAGGAGTCATCGTCGATGGTGGCGTCTGGCTCCAGGGCTCCAGCATCTGGTTGCGAGAACCAGGTAGAAGGGAAAGGGGGAAAGAGGGAGAAAAGCAACCGTGAGTACTCATCCAAAGTACTCGCAAGCAAGGAGCTACACTACATATGCATGGGTATATGTGTAAAAGGGCCATATCGGTGGACTGAACTGCAGAATGCCAAAATAAGAGGGGGATAGCTAGTCCTATCGAAGACTACGCTTCTGGCAGCCTCCGTCTTGCAGCATGTAGAAGAGAGTAGATTGAAGTCCTCCAAGTAGCATCTCCAAGTAGCATCGCATAGCATATTCCTACCCGGCGATCCTCCCGTCGTTGCGCTGTGGAAAAGCGATCACCGGGTTGTCTGTGGAACTTGGAAGGGTGTGTTTTATTAAGTATCCGGTTCTAGTTGTCATAAGGTCAAGGTACAACTCCAAGTCGTCCTGTTACCGAAGATCACGGCTATTCGAATAGATTAACTTCCCTGTAGGGGTGCACCACATAACCCAACACGCTCGATCCCATTTGGCCGGACACACTTTCCTGGGTCATGCCCGGCCTCGGAAGATCAACACGTCGCAGCCCCACCTAGGCACAATAGAGAGGTCAGCATGCCGGTCTAAACCTAAGCGCACAGGGGTCTGGGCCCATCGCCCTTAGCACACCTGCACGTTGCGTACGCGGCCGGTGAGCAGACCTAGCAACCTCCATTACAAAGGAAGTTGCGTTAACGCAGTCCAACCCGGCGCGCGCCGCTCAGTCGCTGACGTCAAGAAGGCTTCGGCTGATACCACGACGTCGAGTGCCCATAACTGTTCCCGCGTAGTTGGTTAGTGCGTATAGGCCAGTGGCCAGACTCAGATCAAATACCAAGATCTCGTTAAGCGTGTTATTATGAAGCAACCGCGAACGCCAACCAGGGCCAGGGCCACCTCTCGCCTAGGTGGTCTCAACCTGCCCTGTCGCTCCGCCACAAAGTAACAGTCAGGGCCCGTCGGGAACCCAGGCCCACCTCTACCGGGATGGAGCCACCTGTCCTTTCAGCCCCCTCATCAGAATCACTTGCGGGTACTCATCGAGCTGACCCGACTTTAGTCACCATCTGTATAGTATGTATGTATGCATAGTATATACCCGTGATCACCTCCCGAGTGATCACGGCCCAATAGTATAGCAAGGCAGACTGACAAGAATGTAGGGCCAATGATGATAAACTAGCATCATATACTAAGTATTTAGGATTGCAGGTAAGGTATCAACAGATGTAGCAACAATGTCAGGCTATGCATCAGAATAGGATTAACGGAAAGCAGTAACATGCTACACTACTCTAATGCAAGCAGTATAGAGAAGAGTAGGCGATATCTAGTGATCAAGGGGGGGCTTGCCTGGTTGCTCTGGCAAGAGAGTGGGGTCGTCAACACCGTAGTCGTACTGGGTAGCAGCGGCGTCGGTCTCGGTGTCTAGCGAGAGAAGAGGGGGAAGAAACAATAAATACTTAAGCGATGCATAGTGATGCATGACATGACAAGTAACGGTGCTAGGGGTGCCCTAACACGGTATGAGGTGATACCGGTGAGGGGGGGGGGGGACAACCGGATAAAGTATCCCTGGTGTTCCGCGTTTTCGGGCAGAGGAGCCGGAGGGGGAAAGTTGCGAGTTTGATATGTTAGGGGTGTGTGGCGGACGAACAGGTTGCGTATCCGGATTTGTCTCGTCGTTCTGAGCAACTTTCATGTACAAAGTTTTTTCATCCGAGTTACGGATTAAAAGATATGATTTTCTAAAGATTTAAATCATTTTCTGATTTTAATTAGTTATTTAATTCTAACATTATCCAAAACAGTGACTGATGATGCAGGCATGACATCAGAGTGATGTCAGCAGGTCAACTGGTCGGTTGACCAGTCAAACCAGACAGGTGGGTCCAGTGGGACCCACATGTCATTGTCAGGGTCACTAACAGGGGGTTTAGTCTAACTAAATGGGTTAATTAGTGGGTGGGCCCCAACAGTTAGTGTGTAACTAGGTTTTAGTTAATTAACTTAATTAATTAGCAGTTTATATATTTGTTTTTATTTGTTTTATGGCATGGGGCCCGCATGTCAGTGGCAGTAGCTGCCACGTCAACACGTTGACTAGGTCAACCTAGTCAACGGGGCCCTCGGGACCCACTGGTCAGCGACACAGAGGCGGGGGCCACTGCGCCACGTCGGCGTCAGTGCCGGAGCGACTCCGGCGACCCAAACAGAGGCGCCCCCCTCGCTGGGGTTGGCCGGAATCGCGCTACGGGGCTCGGGGAGGAGCGGGGCTAGGCCCATTCCAAGGCCCGCGCCGTGGCGCATTCAATGGAGGTGGTGGCTTGGTCGGAGGAGGGCCGCAGCATCGTCGGCGGTGAGCGGGGCGGACGCCGACGTTCGGCCGCGAGAGGGAAACGGCGCTGCGGCACAGCAGCAAGTACCCTAAACGGCCAGGAGGCTTCTACGGACGCGTGCGAGTACAACGGCCACGAGCCCGGGACCAAATGGTCACCGGATGGCTACCGGCGACGAGCGCGTGCGGCGATGCGCTCGGGCAAGTTGGGGGCGGCGCGTCCAACTAGCGAACGGCGTCGAGAGAGAGAGGGGAGGGAGCGGGGGCTCACCGAGTGGCAACATGGTGGCTCTTGGCGGCTTAGTAGCTGCAGAGGGCGTCGCCGGAGTTGGGGAGGAGCGGCGGCAAGGCGGAGGAAGACGACGACCTCGTCCACGACGCTGTGATGTCGCGGAGCTCGAATCGACGGTCGGAGACCATGAGGCGGGCGACGAGGGAGACCGGCGACACGTTGGCACCGTGCGGGGAGGACGACGGCCGTGGTTAGCACGGCGGCGCAGCCATGGGCGCGCTCGGCGCCGCAGATCTGGAGGGGGGAAGAGAGTGAGTGGGAGAGCAAGGGGCAAGTGGGGAGGGGAGCCCGAGGGGGCGCAGCGTCGGCGCCCTTATCCTCTTTGGGGCCTATAGCGGCGCGGGGCGGCGAGCTGGTCCGTCGGTGACAGCGGGCGCGGTCGGACGAACAGTGGGGGTACGTGGGGAGAAGGTGACAATGGTGGGGAGGTGGCAGCTGGGCCACCTGGGTCGGCCGGGTGCGATGGAATGGGCTGAAGCCCAGGGGAAGCCAGGGGGTTTTTCTCTTTTTTTTCTGCTTGCTTTTCCCTTTTGTATTTTCTTTCTTTTATTTATTTTCTTTCTGTTTTATTTCATTTTAGGGCATTTAGGTATTTTGTCAAATTGTGCCCACTACACCATAATTACTTATGCAATATTTGGCAACCCCCGAACATTTTTGTTTTGACCTTTGAAAACTTTTGTCATTTGACTTGTTTAGAATTTTAAATTTGAAACGGTTTGAACTAACGCGAAACTAAAAACAGTAATCGTGGTGACGTGGCATCCTTAGTAGATGGTTACTGTAGCTTAATTATCCGGGCGTCACAATTCTCCTCCACTACAAGAAATCTCGTCCCAAGATTTAGGAGGGGAGTAAGGGGAAGAGATTGTTTACGAAATTCTAACGCATCTTCTCGGTGTTGGTTGCTCTTCTCGAAGAGGTCAATCCAATATATTGATGCCTTCATACTTCTGCTTCAGGTCAAAATGATGAAGTCGTCATCCTGTCTTCGGGATCTTCATTGTACTCACGAAAAGGATATGGGGGAAGGCTCGGGAAGGGTGGGCCTTACCAGGTTGACTATCTGGTAGATAACATCGGGGAAGGTTGCGAAAGTAACTCTCGGATTGAACTTAAGAAGAAATCGAGAGGAAGTAAGAAGGTACCAAGAGAAGTTTCAAGCGGCCAGGCAATCGTTTGATGCCTGAAACAGGGCGTGAAAAGGTTTTCAAAGCAATGAGAATAAGTATTGCGTCTGATACCAGAATAGGTCACTAGGAAGGCGGCTCGTGAATTACATACGAGGTCACGTGCGAGGAACAACCTTGAGAACAGGGGGTGTACAGGAGAGTCAGGTTTCGATCCTGTGGAACTATGGGTTATGGGCCCACCATATGGTTGAAAGTAGGAAGGGGGCCGACATCTTGCATGGTCACGATATTAAGGCGTGTCAGAGGGTAGCCTATCAGTTTTGTCGGCAACAACATCGATACCAAGGGCGAGGGACGAAGAGAACCATTTTCCTGCTCGTTGAACGAGGCGGGCCAATAGGCAAGGTTCTCGTCCATCGGCGGCTACTGGAATGCCATCAACAATAGTAACAGGATCTTACAGACAGAAGTATCTCTGCTTACTTAAGTCAAATCCAGGAAAGGTTAAAGAAAAGAATGGAAAGAAAAATTGTGATTACACACAATTATTAGGAGTATATCCTTCCCATGTAAAAGCAGAATAGGGCATACAGGGTAGGAGAGCAAGTACCCAACCATTCAGATAAGAGGCAAGGATTAATCAAGATGTTACCCATACAACGGTGTTTGGATAACTGACCAAGAAACATTTAGCATCGCGCCTCCAATGTTCTTGTTGATGAGCGTGGTATCATAGTCATGCTTCGAGGTAGCAATGATATGGTGTTCCAATCAAGGGCCAGACTTTGGATACACAAATGATCCATCAGGAGCAACTTATAAATTAAGTCTTACAATTTCCTCCAGGAAAAATGGTTATCCTTGCAAAAGAAATTATAATGATAGGTCCTCCAGCCAGGGGTGCTAGGCATGACATCATATTACCGGTTCATCAAAGGACCAACATCATAACTCCTGGAAAGTTGTCCAAACCATCATATCTGATTGAGATTCAGATCCAATTGGGGTCATGATACCTCAGACTCAGGATGTCCGAGAAGAAAAGGTGCGACACAAATCGACGAAATGACATTGCGAGATTCTCGGGAAATGAACTATGGGAGCAGGTTACTGAAACAATAGTTCATCATTAAACCAAGGAAGGGATGAGGAGGCGGTTGACGAACTCAGCGACAATTCATCAAGATTTCCAAAGGATGGATTTCCACAATTCTGTGAACAAGGAGATAACATTTGTCAGATCAAAATGATATATTGATGTATGCTTGAGGAAAACATACACAATTTAACAATGGTTGAAAGGTGCACCCGAAATATGGGCTGGGTTGCACGGCCAACATTGGAATGGTGATTCAATACTCAATAGTCTAAGAATGAACGGCCGACCATTAACTTCAAAGCAATAGGGTTGCTAGAAGGGCAGAATCCAAACATCACCGCTCACTTGTTGGTACCCTGGTCGGAATCAACACGAGGACCCAAGAAGAATGGTGATGGTGAGAAGTATCACCATACCAAGAATTCTTAAGAAGTGGTGAAATTCCCACTACATTCTTGACATAGAAGGTGGTAATATTCCAAGGTAAGGAAGAACAATGCTGGGTAGCAAGGAACTCAAGGTATAACACAAAACACGAACAAGTTTGTGTTGGAGGGAAGGCAGTAAAGTGGTTGATGATAACACAAATCATTGAGGCAAGGATGGTATTTCTCATCATGAATCCAATTGATATCCTGGAAGAGCTCATAAGGTTGATGATGATCACGACAAATTTGTCGAGAGGTTACACGAAGATGTAATTGATCGACGATGACATCAAGTCAAACGAATGATGAAGCGAAAGGTTATTGGAACCACAGTTAGGACACAAACTCCAAAGCAAGCTTGCTGTCCAAAGCAAAATGATATGATGAGGAAAGATCGACGTAAGCTTAGCTCATCGTCAAAAATTATGCTGTAGGAAGAAGGACCAGGTAGCACAGTTAGAAGTTTGCACGATAATGATATAGCCGTTAAGGCTAGGAATGGCTTGAAGGATTATTAAACTATATATCGTGATGAAGACCAGTTTGATCGTGATGATGCTCATCGTGATGATCGCAACTCTCTTTTATGTGATGGTAGTTTAGATGATCGATATTGACTTGTAATGTGAAGACAAACTCGATACTCGCGGTCTTGAGACTTGTAATGTTTTATCTTTGCTCGGTCTTTTGAATTCGGAGACTAATATGATGAATTGTATTCGGAGACTAATCTTCTATTGTATTCGATGAATCTGCTGTTGCTGTGTGCTACTGTCTATATTCTGTCCAATAATATATTTTGTAACCTGTGCAAAACTCTGAAAAGCAAAAAAAAAACCAAATATTCATACTAATGGCGCATCAAGGCAGAGTGCGGCATTAGTATGCCAAAGGATACTAATGGCGCATCAAGGCAGAGTGCGCCATTAGTATGACAAAGCACATGGTTACATATGGCCACCCGGGAGGCATACTAATGGCGCATGGTGTTACATACTAATGGCGCACTGCTTGGTGCGCCATTAGTATACCAGATACTAATGGCGCACCAGTGGTGCGCCATTAGTAAAAAATTCTAGTGGCGTGCTACTAATGGCGCACCGGTAGTGCACCATTAGTAGGCAAAACCAGTGCGCCATTAGTAGGCCTTTTCCTAGTAGTGGAAGGCGCCTATGATACGTCGACACGTGGCACGACCAATCAAGTTTAAATGGGCCGGCGCAACTAAAGGCCCACAAGATTTGGCGGCCCATAATGGGCTGGCCCAGTTAAAGGCCCACGAAATTTTGCGGACTATAATGGGCTGGCCCAGCTAAAGGCCCATAAGATTTCACGGGCCATAATAGGCCGGCCAAGGTAAAGGCCCACAAGATTTTTGTGTGCCATAATGGGCCGGCCCAGGTAAAGGCCCACAAAATTCTTGCGGATCATAATGGGCCGGCCCAGCTAAAGGCCCATGAGATTTCGCCGACATTAATGGGCCGGCCCAGCTATAGGCCCATAAGATTTTGAGGACCATAGTAGGCCGGCCCATTAACTGGCTGCCATGTTTTGGGCCAAATGCCGGCCCATAATTGATCCGATCCATTAATGGCCTGCCACGTTCTGGGCCTAGTAATGGCCCATATAAGATCCGGCCCGTTAAAAGCCTCCCACTTTCTGGGCCAAATCATGGCCCAGATCAGGTCCGACCCTTTAAGAGGCTTTGGGCTCAATTATGGCCCATATTAGATTCAGCCCGTTGACTGGACGCTATGCTTATGGGCCCACTTGCTAAAGGGCCATTTAGTAATTCGGCCTGATATTAGTTTCGGCCTGTTAAGGGCCCATTTAACATTTCGGCCCTATATTAATTTCGGCCTGTTAAAAGCCCGTCATATTGTTGGGCCTAACTACGGCCCGGTTTGCATCCGGCCTGCTCGCAGCCGATATCTGATTGGGCCAAACAAGGACCGAGACAACTTTGTCCTGTTAAAAGCCCGTGAATTGATTCGCACAATCATGGGCTAGGGTCCATTTCGGGCTGCCGCCGGCCCGTGAGCTATTCGACACGTTTCAGGCCCAACCTACGTCTCAGCCTCCTAAAAGCCCATTGAGTTTTCTTGCGAAAAGAGGGCCGGGGGTTACTCGGCCTATTAAAGGCCTGAATCTACTAGTGGGCCAGTTTGACGGGGCCCATGATGCGGATCATACATCATGATTGCATGACGGCCCGATTATGTATCGTAATTTTACGGTTTGGCCGGTTTACTACGAAGACATGATATATATACAGTAAAATAAATACAGCGTCGTGAATAAGAAAAAACTTAGACTATACAATAAAGAAATTACGGCATATTACATCCACTGGGCATCAAAGTTCGCCACTATGATAATAAAGCACAAGCAGACAGCAGATTACATACACTGGACATCAAAGATCGCCACCCGTGCAAATAAACACGCCGACAAAATAATATACAAAACCGACAGCACTTCAATAGAGTTCAAGAAAGGTTAGCCCTGCTGGGGAGCTGTAGCGCAAGCAGCTGAGCAAGATGATGAGACTGCGCTTGTTCAACACTTATATCTTCCTCACTCTGAAAGATAAACAAGCAGACATATGACAAGTTTTGCACATAAAAGTATCAGTGCTGACAATTCATCACATTATTACTGACGAATGAAGTGACACAGTTTAAAATTGCATTAACAAAATATGGTATTGTTCAGGTCAAGACATGGTAGGAATTGACATTGTGAAGGAGTTGGCAGCTTCACGACACCACTGGATTACAGATCAAGAACTCATAAGTATCAATGGTTAGTGTGCTGTCAATTTATCCCATTTCAGATTGGCAAATAAAGAGGCGGTTTAAATAATAGTAGAATGATATGACATTGTTCATAGTTAAGACATTGCATAATATGACATTGTGCCGTAGTGGGTAGGTTCACCACACCACTGGATTACGGATGAAGAACAGAAGCATACATGTAGTGCAAAAGAAGATCACTTGCTCTGTATAGTTTAATTTACATGGTATGAAGAAGGAACTTGGTTGTACAACTGAAAACTTAAATTGAGAAGGACAAACTTTTGTTTATGAACTACATAATAAACTTTAAACATGCAATTTGATGCAAACACCAAAAATAAATAGCTGTTGCAGTCATGCCTAACCAAATATACACAACAAAGTTTGAAGGCTTGAGAAGGACAAACTTACATTATTGGTGAAGACAGGCTCTATAAAGCCCTTGTCCATGCTGATGGGGAAGGGGCAATTCAAGAAGTTTACCATAGAATGTTCTTCATAAGCATTGCCTTTATTCTACATTTTGTTAAGAGTAAATATAGATGTGATAATATACGAAAAAATGGAGAATATTTAAGATAAGATGAAGAGAGATGCTACATAACCAAGTAGCTATAAATGTATGTGCAGCAATACAGGCAAAAGGCACAGCCAAGAGCAATGCACAGCTAAACTTCTTCAGTACCAACCTTATGGTAAGAGTAAATATAGATCTGATGTGTAGAAAATGGAGGGCAAAGGAAAATAAGCTGCAGAGTGATGGTACATGAACAACTACCTGTCAATATAAGTACACTAATAAAGGACAACATGTACTTACAAGAACAACGCAGAGCTAAAAAAATTCATTGGCATTGGATATATTCTACACTAATGTAACCATTCATACAGATCAGATAATTTGGAGCGAACAATTGATAAGCAAGCTATCATGCATACTGCTGTCACATAATGAACCAGGTATGTATGCAAGTACAGTGATACAGGATAACATGTACTAACAAGAGCAAAGTAGCGGGCAGCATATTTGCGATATCCTGTCGTTCTTTTCAAACCGGAATTCTTCTTCGAGCTGATTTCCTGCAAAAAAGATCCGTAAGGCACATGCGAAAAAGTAGAAGTTCAAATTGTCATGTGATTTCATAGACAGTACCTCATCCTGGGAACGAGACCAGTGCATAACAAGGTTTTTCCATTCAATGTCTTCTAAATTTAGCACATGAGACTTCACCGGAAATTCGTTTATAGACTTGCCATCAAAGTGTGATTTCCTCAGGTAACACCGATACTGCTGCAATGCTTTCTTGAAAAGCACAAGCAAGCTTTGCTCGTCATGACTATCCAGATTGACCCTCACCTAGTTACAACAATGTAATGTAAATCATTGATGTGTTCGATCAACAGAAAACAGGAAAATAATAACCATGAATAATAGCACTTACACGTAAGTTGGACAGGAAGATGTGAAAATGGTGTTTGTCTTCACAATAATCTTCCCATGATGGGAATATATGCACGTAGTCCCTAACAACATTGAAAGCATTGTCTTTTAAACTGGGAATAAATGGAATGGGGTTCCAATCTGCAGGAATTGGCAGTCTCGGCAGTTGGGATAGGTCTTCGGCCGGTGGATTTGCTGTACTTTTTGCTGGAGTGGGATTTTTCTGTGGTACGGCTGGTGCTATGGAAAATGAAATCGGCATACCTTTTGCTGGAGTGCAGGTCCTGTGTGGTGGGGCTAGTGGTGTGGCCAGTGAAGTATGGGTACAGTCTGCTGGAGTTGGTCCTATGTTTTGTGTCATTGGTTGTACAACCAATATAAGTGGGGCACTGTCTGATTTCTCCGGCACCACCACGTTTTTCAAGGACTTTGCTGGTGCTCCTTCAGGTTCGGCAATAACCCTCTTCCTTTTTGATGTATGATGCACAAGGACAACATTTGAGTGGAAAAACATGGTATGACGACAGATGGAATATATATTGATAATGGATGGGCATAGCATCTCGAGTTATATGATGAGTAAACTAAGAAGATGGTGGTGCAACAAAGTAGAAGAAATGCAAGACAACATATGCAAGATACGCGCAATCAATAAAACCTTGCCAAATTAGAACATGCACCTTGATCGGTGAACAAGACAGGCCATCTGCCTTTGACTCATCGAAGTTAGAATAGTCATTAGAATGATATTCTGAAGAAGAATCAACAGGTGGGGAGCGCACGAGTTTCATTGCTTCCAAAATGGCACTCAATGCCTTGGTGCCAATTTTGTAAGTCATTGCAGTGTTCCACAATATTCTTCTGATGCGCGAATTCTGATATTCACTGTAATTGCGTATAATATCTGAGAACCATGAAAACATAAATAGTTGTGAGATTATCTTTGTAATGCAGATGATATTCTAATATAGGGGCGCCCCTGTAAACACTTATGTGCTATCACTGGATTCTGATGAGAGAGCTCATGTGTGCTATAATATCGTGCGTGCATTTATATAATCTGGCACAAGTACACAAAAAAATAGGCTCCAGAAGTAAGGATAGCTGGCAGATGATAGGTTCATAATATACTGTAAAGATAGTTTATTGCCAAACCATGATAACAAGAGCACACAGCAACTAGGCAGATCATAGTGTACATAACAGGGGTACACCATAACCACGATATATAAATCGGGAAAGTGTAACTGGCTTGAAAATACAGTGTTGTATTGCCGCTAGTAATTGAAAGCCTATCGATCGCGTACAGGCCAACACTATCGAACATGGTAAAGAAGAGCAAGCAGATTTTGGATAATAAAATGTTGGTTGCGCAGTGCCCACACATGATGAACCAGAGCGCATTAAGAATGCAACTCTCAGCTATCTCTCGACCATTTCAGGCAGTTGGATGAAGATCCTACGTCTCCTAACCCTACTTCTTCCTCGTCTGTGATTCTTCCCATACAGAACACCGCACGGGCCGCCGGCCGGACACACCGGCCCCCACCGCCTGTGTTCCTCCACCACCCCCACCCTCCACCCGCGTCGAGTTTTCTTTGTTCAGCGAGGCCCCACAACCACCCGAGCCCCTTGGATCGCACCGGCGAACTCCGGCGAGGTCTGAAAAATCGACTGACCCAATTTTGAAATTTAGTCTACTATGATTTAACTAGTGTGGAATATAAAAGGGGAAAACCATAAGCATTGGGAGTATAGTGTTGAGCATGCCATGGCGGATCTGAAGGTGCAAACCGGACAAAGGCAACTTCGCAACCAAGAAAGAAACCAGAGTAAAGTAGTGGCGATCTATTTTCTTGCTGCGATAAATAAGTTGAGCAGATACGAAAGAGTACTGCCTCTGGTGCGGCGCCGTGTACGCATCTGGTGAGAATTTGACGGTGCTGCGGTAGCGATGGCTGTCGGCAGCGTGGAAGCAGATCTAGGAGGGTAGACGGTGGCGGCGGGGCACGGTGGACGAGACAGTCGTAGGAGCGGCACCGGCAAGGTGGACGACGGCGGGGATGAAACGAGAGGACGGGATGCAAGGATCCCGGTTCGAAGGTGTGGATGAGAGAGGTCGATCTCTTGTAATGGACGGCGGCATTGGGGTATCAGCTCCGGCATGGTGGAGGAGGACGGCAGTGGATGGGGCGGCGGACGGCGATGGACGGAGGAGGGTGGGGTGGAGAGGGTGTTTTGGCGCCCACGGAGTACGAATGGGGAAAAGGGAGGTAGAGAGGAAGGGGAGGAACCATGTAGTCAGGGCGCGGTTGTCTCAAATGCGATGAAATTTACAAACTTAGCCCCCGTTTCAAATTTCTACTAAGTACATCACAACAACATTAGTCGGTTGGGGATAGGACGGTAATCTCGCATACACCGAATATTTGCCGACGAGAGTTTGTTTTTGGCGCCCACCGTGTATGAATATGAATCGGGGAGGGAGTCGATTTCAGCCGAGGGCACACTGTGTTTTGGTGCCCACCGTGTATGAATCCGGGTGAGAGGCGGTTACGTCACGTTTGGGTGAAATTACAAACCTACCCCTATCGAAACCTATAGAAATCCAGCAGATAGGCTTTGCGCGGCAGGGATTGGCAGTAGTGATTTCCATCTCGCAGATTTTGGTTTCGGGCGGTTACTGCGACTTTCCCTGCTTCGTTCAAATTTTGCATAGTGCACCTTTACTGTGCCAACTCAATTCAAATCCCGTTTGTATTCTACTATTTTTTTCAAGCGGGATCCATTTTCAATTGGAATTACATTCTATATACATCATTTTTTTAGATATATACTTTCAAAAGCACAACACCATTTATACATAAATATGGTTTACAAATGGCATGATCTCAGATTCATAAGGTTGTATCCATCAATTTGGATTTTCAAATATTTGAAACCACTTTATGTTGAAATCCAATGTATGCTTTCTTCGCTAACTGTCTCCAATTACTGTGTGTTTCATGCGGGTTTTTTTAACTTCTCAAACATGTATAATGTGTTTCACACACGCAACATATAGTGTAATCCCGCTTAGACACTAATTGCATATAAACCATGCATTGTTTGTAATTGAAGAATCTATGGATCACCAATATTGATAAACTATATAACATTACACGTGTGCCCAAATTCAAATGAATATGCATGTTTGATACACCAATTTGCGTTATGATATTATCGATGTCGTGATCTCCATTTTAAATATTTGAATCCCCTTTAATCTAGATATTCGTCTCATATAGCTATCACTCATGCTTATATAGGACTATCTCTCTGGACCTATACGCATTCATCGTCTCTCAGGCATTTCTCGTGCTACCTGTATGTCGACAATGATCTTTTATCTTTGTAACACACTGACGGTACTCTCTCCATCGACCTTCATCACTCTATCTCTCTCTAAGTATATCTCGCTCCCTGCTATGTGTCTCTAGCTATGATTCTCCATGTGGAATCTCTTTCTCTCACACAAACACAAAACTTTGTCTCCCGGGGTCTCATTTCTCTCAACTATTCCCATGTGTGCCACTCGCACACCCCTCATACAGAGATGTCTTACGCTCCTTAGATATGAGAACCTACGACTCTTCCTCTTCAATATCTATTTCTCACACACAAACACAAACTCTGTCTCCCAGGGTCTCATATTTCTCCATTGTTCTCTTGTATGTCGCTCAAACACACCCTCTCTCCCTAGAGATATCTTGCGTTCCCTCATATGTCTCTCTAGCTATCACTCTCGTTGTGAAATATCTTTCTCTCTCGCAGACACAAAACTCCATCTCTCTGGATCTCATTTCTCTCTGATATTTGTTTGTATGTGACTCACATGCACCCTCTCTCTATCTCTCTCACACCCACACACATAACCCAGCCTTCTGATCCACTCGACTCCTATCTCTAGCGCACACTAGCTAGCATCTTTATCTTTCTATTTATCTGTTTCTCCATCAACCTTCTTTCTCGCCCTCACTCTTGATTCCTATCATGCACACTACATATGTTTCTCTCTATATGCATGCAGTCAAGTGCCCTCTCACACACATAAATAACTTCACCATTTGAACCACCCGACGGTCATCTCCGACACCCAAACTAACGTATGTCTCTCTAGCTAGCATATCCATCTCTGTATCTATCTGTAGTTTCTCTGTCAACATTTCTTTCTCGCACGGAGTCTTGCTTCCTATCACCCACACTATATATGTCTATCCATACATATGCATTTATAGGTTGATCTCTTTTGCACAATCGTTGCGCCTCACCCCCTCTTCTCGCCATAGATGCATGAACCAGCCCACACCACTATATTTTAAAGACAAAAACACATGCTCAATTGTCGGGCCTTCTTCCCTACATTCTCACATGCATGCATATTGTCATACTGATCCGTCTCTCCCATGTCGTTGATCTTAGGACTTATGTCTTCTTTCTTTTATCTCGATCATGCACGCGCGTACACACACACATCCCACGTATACATGTATACCTCTCACACATGCACGTTCAAGGTCTCTATGTGTCCATACGTAGTTAATTACCCTCAATCCTAACGCCACATCGAACCGTTCTCCTCTTTTGTGCACATAACTTCCGCCTGGATGGGCAAAACACACACTCACACTTAACAATCTCCTTCTAGCTACCCCCCGCCCCGCGCGCCTCTCACTCTTCCCCTATATCCCCGAAACCAATAAGACCATCCCTTTGTTTAATTCCCGCCTACATGCACCATCAATATATAGTAGTCTTTCGTGGTGTCTCTCGAACAAACACGTTCTCTCGATGTCGACTCCTCTCACGCGCACGCACCTTCTCTTCCCTCCTGCGGGCATTTTCTCTCTCGCACCCCATCGTTGGTGGCCTCTGCCATACACATCACCTCTCTATGATGAAGCCATGCACACTTAAATTACATCCGCCATAGAGGACCCCGGGAGACACACACACACACACACACACGCATGCACGCACGCACCCCCCCACACA
>NC_041389.1:688224888-688256797 GCF_002162155.2 Triticum dicoccoides | reverse complement strand
CCCCCACACACACTTAGACTCTGTCTCTCTCTCTCTCTCTCACACACACACACACAAACTAAGACTCCATCTCTCTCTCTCCTCTCTCTCTCTCTCTCACACACACACACACCACACACACTAAGACTCCATCTCACACACACATCCTCTAGGCGGAGCATTTGTTCCTACCACCCTTCATCCAACCTTACCCGTATGATAAACAATCACCTTTATTTACTTGCATAACATGGACAGATTCCACTTTACTTTAGTAGTCAACAAACTTATCATTTGTATACCCTTATAAAAAACAAGTTGGCGATTATGGTGTGCCTGCCATCTTGTAATACAGACCGTATGATCTATATCTGACGGATAGGAAGCACACTATGATAATTTTACAAAAGATACCCGCACCTCTCCCCACATCATTATCTCCCGCAACCTCATTGCTCAGAAATTAAAAAAGGAATAAGTCTCTGGAACAATCTAGCATGCATGGTGTCGGGTAAACTGATCCACGAACACCTATGGGGCCGGCGGACCGAGCCCCTTTCGGTTCGGCGGGGGGCGGAGATCGCACGAAGAGCGGATCGAGGCGAAGCACACGAGCAGTTTACCCAGCTTCGGAGCTCTCCGGAGAGATAACACTCCTACTGCTGCATGTCTGAGTGTATTGAGTTCTTGCTCGGGAGCGCTGAGTGCTACAGTACACACTAGCTGCTAACGAGACCGAGCGTGAGTGTTTTTCTGGCCTCCGAACCCCCTCTACGTTGCGCATGGGCCTCCTTTTATATCCTCAAGGGGTCACCGACAGGTGGCAACGTAGACAAGGGTAAAAATGGAAAAGAAATTGAGGTAGGTACAACTACCTGTACAGTGTATCGTACCTAACCCTGACGGCAGGGGACAAAGGCATTAAATGCCCGTCTGCGTCGCCCAAACAGTGCAGAAAAGGACCGTCAGGGACGCCACCGCTTGCCACGATGGCTATCTTGTCAGCGCCGCTTGCGACCGCGCACCGCTGGCTGCACAGCCTCTCGCCACGCGCGCCTGGAAAGGCCCCAGGGCGACACGTTGGTGGATGTGCTAGAGCGCGGGTATAGAGTGGTAGCTTGCCGCGGCAAGCGCCTTGCCGCGGTCGTTGTCTTGTCGCGTCCGGAAGCTTGTCGCTCACCGGGCCTTGCCGGGACGCGTGGCGCGTCGCGGCAAGTTCCTCGAGATGCCTTGGTTGGCCTTCCCGGCATGCTCCTCTTGCCGGGGCCTTGTCTCCTTGGCTTGAATACTTTGTTCTTGAATGGCTCCAAAGGAACCACGGAGGACCTTGGCGGTCACCCGGCAAGCCCTGCCGCGGGGCGCTGCGACTGCCCGTGCACAAGTTTGGGATACTAGGGTACCCCTACTCTAGTACACCGACAGGAGCCCCCGGGCCTGGGCCACACATGGCACCGAGCGCTGTTGGGCCAGGCCCAAAACAGGGCACGGGCACACGCGGCCTGGGTTACGCCGCATCTTACTCCGTATCCATCGCGCCCTCCCCGAACAGCACGCGTCGAATGCGGCGTCGTGGGAGAGATAGTAGGTGGTTTCTTTATTCGGAAAGACGGAACGCCCGCCCCCTCCCCCTTTATAAGCAGGGGAAACAGGGGCAGTTCGCCCATCTCGCCAGTTGCTACTCCAATCTCAGAAATCTCCGCTGCTCCCCCCTCTTCCCAAAGCTGAAAGAGAGCAGCGCTCCGCCCCCATTGCCACCAGCACCACCAACGCCGTCAATCTCTCTTACCACCTCCGCCATGGCTCCGAAAGCCGGGAAGGCTGCGAAGTATGTGAAGTCGGCCGAGGCGTAGCGGCTCGTGGCGCTGCGAAAGGAGCGGACGATCTTCCCCCCTCAGCTCGCCGCGAAGGAGCTGAGGGAGTATTACTACCTCTTCTGGTCGACAGAGACGCGAGCGCACCCGCGTACGAAGGTACTCCCAGCTGCCGCTTCGGAACTGGCTCCGAATGGATACCCTTTCTTCGCGCTGTTCTTCTACTGCGGGCTCTGCCCGCCTTTCTCTGAATTTTTCTGCGATATCATGAACACCTATGGATTCCGCCTCCTTGACTTCACCCCCAATGCTGTTCTGACCATGGCAGTTTTCGCACATCTCTGCGAAAACTTTGTCGGAGTCTATCCAAACGTAGCCCTTTTCCGTCACTTCTTTATGCCCCGAGTTGAGAAAGGGGAGCCTTTATCCGGCGGAATCGCCTGGATCTCGAGAGCTGGCAAGAAGGATGCTTATCTGGAGGGAGAGCTCCGCAGCAAGTGGGAGGAATGGAGAGCAGAATGGTGCTGGATTGTCGAGGAGAACCCGCAGCCATTTACCGCCCAGCGCCAAGCTCCAATAGCGCGCGGCAACGATTGGAGCAATGTGGCCCCGGAAGGCGACAGGCTGAGGATTACCGTCACCCGGATCCTACACCTCAGGCTTGCCGGGCTCACCATAGGCACCGTTGGCGCAGATTTTCTTCGCTGCCGCATCGCCTCCCTGCAGGAGAGGAGGAGACCCGCCTGGGAGTTCCAGAACGCGGCGGATATCATGAGGCTGCGCCCGGGCCTCAACTTCAACTTCACTGTCCTGGAACTGGACGCGATGATCCTGGAGCTGTTCAAGCGCGATCCTCAGCATCCCGAAGTGTTCAGGTTGCCGAGGGGTGTCGTTCCGCTGTGCAACAATTCCTCGCTCGACCGCATCCGTGCAATGATGCCGCTGTGCGATTCGCATGGAATTGTCCCAACTTGGCAAGAGCCTGTCGACGACGTCATGCGGGATTTCTTTGACGGCTTGGTAGAAGTGCCGGTCCGCCCCGATGAACAGAAGAGCCTCACCCGCGACACCACCGATGATGAGATGCAGCACCTCGCCACCAGGCTGGAAGAGGCGGCAGCAGCAGCTGCCGTGGGCGAGTTTGGATTCACCGTGGAGGAGGCAGAGGCCGCAGAGGCGGCAAGCCTTGTCGAGCGAGAGGAGTTTGCTGGCGAGGAAGAGCTTGTCGGGCCTGAAGCTGAGTCGAGCGAGCCCGCCGAGGGCGCGAGCGACTCGATGAAGATCGGCTCCTCCTCCTCCCCACCTTCAGCCAGCTCGCCGCAAGCGGAGCCCCCAGCTCCACCAAGAAGGCGTCTCCGCAGGGCCGGGGACGTAGCGGGGCGGCAGACGAGTCAACAGCCGCCGTGCCGCGCGACACGCTCTACCGCGGCAAGCACTGTTGCCGCGGGAGCGCCTCACGCCACTGTGGCAACTGGAGCGGGGTCTTCCCGGTCTGCCGCCACTGCCCCTGCCAAGCGGACAAGGGAACCCACTCCTCCGCCTCGTCGCACCGGAGGCGAGCCGGACTTCGATCTCTCCGCGCTCAGCTCCGACGAGGAAGAAGAAGAGTAAGATTCTTCGCTGTACTTGTAGTTCTTCAATTTTGTTGCTTCTGGATTTTGCAGTATCCTCTTCAGCAGAAAACGAGTGACGACTGTGATCTCATGTGCTTGGAAGTAATGGCGCAGCTTTCTCGAGGCCATGAGAAGGCCGAAAAGCAATTTCTGCACACCGGAGTACCTTGACGTAGCTCCCTGCAGAAGCGAACTGACAAAGTAAACTAGGCGCTGCACCATTCTTTTCTGCATCTTCTCATGCGCCTGCGCAGATCCATCTTTGTCGGGACCAGAGCTTGCCGGTGAAGTCTCCTGCCTGTCGCTGGATGCATCATCCGCCTCCCTCTCCGCTACTAACGCAACACTAACCACTTGATTGGTTGCCGCTATATATAGCAGCAACTTCTCTTGTGGCTTAGGTGCGACAAGTGTTGGAGTGGAGGACAGGTATCTCTTTAAGTCCTGCAGCGCAGCCTCCGCTTCTGGAGTCCATTTCATTGGACCTGCCTTTTTCAATATTTTGAAAAATGGCAGGGCGCGCTCAGCAAACCTAGAGATAAACCTGCTGAGAGCAGCTACCCAACCGGCAAGTCTTCGTACATCCTTGACGCGCTGTGGTGCTTCAATCTGCTCAATGGCCTTTATCTTGTCGGGATTGGCTTCAATTCCCCGGTGAGACACGAAGAACCCGAGAAGCTTGCCGGAGGGGACTCCAAACACACACTTCTCGGGGTTAAGCTTGAGGTTGATCTTGCGCAGATTTTCAAAGGTTTCGTCTAAATCTTGAATCAGAGTCGCCTTGTCCTTGCTCTTGACCACTATGTCATCCATATAGGCTTCCACATTTCTGTGTATTTGCGGCTCAAAAGCGTCATGGACTACCCTCGCAAATGTTGAACCAGTATTCTTTAAACCGAAAGGCATCCGTACGAAACAGTATGTGCAACATGGGGTGATGAATGCGGTCTTCTCCTCATCCTCTTCTGCCATGAAGATCTGATGGTATCCTAAGTATGCATCAAGAAGTGAAAGCAAGTCACATCCGGCCGTGGAGTCAACAATCTGGTCGATGCGCGGCAAGGGAAATGGGTCTTTGGGACAAGCTTTATTGACATCGGTAAAGTCGATACAAAGCCTCCATTTCCCGTTTGCCTTGCACACTACTACAGGGTTGGCCAACCACGTAGGATGGAGCACTCCTCTGACAAGGCCTGCTGCTTCCAATTTCTTGATTTCTTCTGTGATGAATTCTTGGCGCTCCACTGCCTGCTTCCTGACTTTTTGCTTGACGGGCCGCACATGAGGACAGACGGCCAGATGGTGCTCGATTACTTTCCTGGGAACACCGGGGATGTCAGACGGTTGCCACGCAAACACGTCGACGTTCGCCCGCAGGAAAGCAACGAGCGCGCTTTCCTATTTGGGGTCGAGAGTGGCACTGATGGTGAAGGTACCACCAGTGCCATCCTCCTTGGTGGACACCTCCTTGGTCTCTGGTGGAGCTGCCATTGCCTTCTTATACTTGCTGGTGGAGCTCGATGGTGCGTCCTCGACGGTAGCGCAGCACTCCGAAGAGGTGCGCTTGCCGGAGTGGGCATCAAAACTCTTGCCGGACTTGGTCTTTTTCTTCCCCCCTGGAGCTTCAGCGGCAAGTGATTTGCGATCTGTTGCGGCTGCTGCTTCTCGGTAGATCTTGTCGGCACAGATAAGAGCATCCTTCTTGTCGCCAGGGACAGAGATGACACTTATCGGGCCTGGCATCTTCAGCATGTTGTATGCATAGTGAGAGGCTGCCATGAATTTGGCGAGTGCTGGACGGCCGAGTATCCCATTGTAAGGCAATGGAAAGTCAGCAACGTCAAAAGTGACCCTCTCAGTCCTGAAGTTCAGCTCACTGCCAAATGTCACCGGCAACGTGATCTTTCCCTTCGGCTTGCTCCTTCCCGGATTGATTCCTTGGAATGTGCCGGTCTCTTCGAGCTCGCCATCAGGGATCTGGAGTTTCTGGAGTACCGCGGAGGAGATCAGGTTCAAGCCGGCCCCGCCGTCAACTAGCATCTTAGTGACCTTGAGGTTGCGGATAGTTGGTGAAACCAACATCGGCAAGCACCCGACCGCAGTTATGCGATCAGGGTGGTCCTCAATATCAAAGATGATAGGCGTGCTGGACCATTTCAGGGGCTTGCGTGACTCGACGGGCGGTTCTGCCGCATTGACTTCCCGCACCCACTGCTTGAGCTGGCGGTGTGAAGTATGCAGAGAAGCACCGCCGTCAACGCACAGGACCTCTGTGGCTTTCTGGAACTCCTGCTCATCGGTCTCATCATCATCCATATCTTCATCGTCGTCGTCATCTTCATCCTTGTCGCGGCCGCGAGGAGGTCTGTCTCCTTGCCGCTGCTTGGCCTTGCCGCGGCGTCCTCCTCGGCCGGGACGTTTCTTGCCAGCTCCTCCAGCACCTTCCTGGGCTTTCTCCTTGTCGTGTCGCTCATATTCAGCCTTTTGCTGCTCTACAAGCTGCTCGACCTTCTTGCAGCTCTGGAGGTCATGGCCCTTAGTGCGGTGGATCTTGCAGTACTGCCTGTTGGTACCGTCCTGCTTGTCGGCGACCGCCACAGCCTGGTAGTTGGTGCCTGCGGCAATCTCCTTGCCGGAGCTACCAACTTTGGTTTTCTTGGTGCCACGTCCGTTGCCGGACTGCTCAACGGCTAGCACATCTTTGCCTTTCTTCTTCCTGTTGTTCCGCCGCCGGTTTTTCTTTGACGGGGCAGCCTCCTCACTATCAGATCCTCCTGCTTCTGTATTCTCTCCGGGGAGTTTCCTCCCTTCCTCAGCACGTGCACACTTGTCGGCCAGGGCATATAGCTCACTGACGTCTCTGATCTTGCACATCTCCATCTCCTCCCGCATCCTGCGGTTTTGCACGTTCTGATGGAACGCGCTAATTACCGCGGCAGGGTGGACATCTAGGATGTTGTGCTGTACGCGGCTGAATCTCTGAATGTACTTGCGCAGGGGCTCTCCTTCCTTCTGGGCAAGCAGATGAAGGTCGCTCTCTTGGCCATGAGGCTTGTGGCCGCCTGTAAAGGCACCGACAAACTGATGGCATAGGTCTGCCCAGGAGGATAGGGAATTGTCCGGCAAGTGCATGAGCCAGGATCTGCCATTGGGCTTGAGCACCAGCGGGAAGTAGTTGGCCAGGATCTTGTCGTCCCGCCCCTGGCAGCTTGCACCGTGATGGTGTAGATGCTTAGGAACTCCGACGGATGCGTCTTGCCGTCGTACTTCTCTGGTACGTCTGGCTTGAAATTCTTCTTGCTGGGCCACTGGACTTGCCGCAGCTCACGAGTGAACGCAGGGAAACCTACCGCGTACGGCAAGTCGCCTGGTTCTCCTGGCGCATGCATGTCGACAGAGGGCCCAGCGCGCTGGTCCGATTGACGCCGCGCTTCTCTTCGGCGCTCGATACGAGTTCGAGCGTCTTCTTACTGTTGTTCGTGAAGAACTTGGCGCTGATCGCGACGAGCTCGTGGATCCGATGATGCGGTGGAGTCGCTGTCGAGGTGGATCCGATGAGTCGGCGATCTTGGCCTTCGGGGTGGAGAGTGCATGGTGGTTGCACCCCCACCGGTTTCGTCGCCACCGGCTCGTGCCTGGCAGTCCTGCCGCGGCAGCGATGTACTCGGCTGCCGCGGAGTGTCGCCGTTGGCGCAGCCGATGAGACTCTGAATGGTGGCCCTCCATTCATTGATCTTGTCTGCCGTTGGAGGGTAATCCAGGAACAGTTGAGCTCGTGCCAAAACTTCTGCTGGAGTGGTGGGTGGCAGTGGCGAACGGCGCGAGGAGCGGGATATGCTCGGACTTCTAACTATGTTAGAAGGAGCAGTATCTCGTCCAGGCGACCGTGTCTCGCTCGTGCCAGCATGTTGGCGTGCATGCTGGTCCTGAGCACCCCGAGATCCACCAGCTCGATCTTGGTCCAACAAACGTATGGTACTACGAATACCATGACGCTGTCGGTCCTGCGCCTCCTGAGATGGGCGCGGTGCATGTACGGACGCCGAGGTCTGCGCGGCCTTGTCCTTGGACCTGGCAGCACCGTGGGCTCCCTCGTCGATGTCCATTCTTCCGCCGGTGTCTACCCCACCACCCGTTTGCTCCGGTGGTGGTTGGATCGACGTGGACGGAGAAGCTGCCGCCGAAGCCTTCTTCTTCGGTGGCATGTCGATGAAGAAGATGAAGATCTAGCTCGTGTGAACGCTGGATCAGGTTCACACAACCTCGACGCCCCCTACCTGGCGCGCCAAAGATGTTGGGGAAACTGATCCACGAACACCTATGGGGCCGGCGGACCGAGCCCCTTTCGGTTCGGCGGGGGGCGGAGATCGCACGAAGAGCGGATCGAGGCGAAGCACACGAGCAGTTTTCCCAGCTTCAGAGCTCTCCGGAGAGATAACACTCCTACTGCTGCATGTCTGAGTGTATTGAGTTCTTGCTCGGGAGCGCTGAGTGCTACAGTACACACTAGCTGCTAACGAGACCGAGCGTGAGTGTTTTTCTGGCCTCCGAACCCACTCTATGTTGCGCATGGGCCTCCTTTTATATGCTCAAGGGGTCACCTACAGGTGGCAACGTAGACAAGGGTAAAAATGGAAAAGGAATTGAGGTAGGTACAACTACCTGTACAGTGTATCATACCTAACCCTGACGGCAGGGGACAAAGGCATGAAATGCCCGTCTGCGTTGCCCAAACAGTGCAGAAAAGGACCGTACGCCATCGCTTGCCGCGATGGCTATCTTGTCAGCGCCGCTTGCCACCGTGCACCGCTGGCTGCACAACCTCTCGCCACGCGCGCCTAGAAAGGCCCCAGGGCGACACGTTGGTGGATGTGCTGGAGCGCAGTTATAGATTGGTAGCTTGCCGCGGCAAGCGCCTTGCCGCGATCGTTGTCTTGTCGCGTCCGGAAGCTTGTCGCTCACCGGGCCTTGCCGGGACGCGTGGCGCATCGCGGCAAGTTCCTCGAGATGCCTTGGTTGGCCTTCCCGGCAAGCTCCTCTTGCCGGGGCCTTGTCTCCTTGGCTTGAATACTTTGTTGTTGAATGGCTCCAAAGGAACCACGGAGGACCTTGGCGGTCACCCGGCAAGCCCTGCCGCAGGGCGCTGCGACTGCCCGTGCACAAATTCGGGATACTAGGGTACCCCTACTCTAGTACACCGACACATGGTGGCCGCTGCCGCCTGCCGGCGCTGTCCATCCCCATGCCTCCGCCCATTCCGACCACCAGTCACCACCACGCTCCACTCCTCCTCGCCTTATCTCTCATCTTTCATTTTTTCGATGACATTCTCGAGATACCAGTTTTCCTATAAAATTCTCGAGATATCATTAGTTTTTACACATGGGATTAATCCTACATGGGTCAATCACAATAGGTGTTTTGTAAAAAAATGCATATTGATGTTCCGTGCAATGCACGAGAATCTTGCTTGTAATTATATAACGCAAATCACGAGCAGGAAGTGACATTTTTTTGACACAACCACGTTAACATGGCCATGTAAATCACGAGCAGGAAGGAGAAGGGAAGTGGGTTGTTGTGTAACATTTTTTACCACAATTTCTTAGGAATCTGAGTGCAATAATTGAGTAGTTTTGCAAACTACCATTACTACTACACCTGAAACGGTTCAAAACCTATACTCCCTTGCCAGCGCGCGCTTCTCGTGTGAAGCGGTTAGCGTTGCCTGGAGCGTCAGTGTCGCATTAATGCTCGGCCAGAGTGGAGGCGACCTCTCACTGGCGCCGGCTTTGAAGTGGCACGATGGCCGAGAGAGCGCCGCTTCCCGGTGCACGCGACTGCTCCGCGTCGAGACTGTCCATAGGCCCAGTTTGGATCCATGGGTTAGAGTTAGTTTGAGCTAGTTGGGGCTCAAATAGCCCTAAAGTATCCAAGCATGAGAGTTTAAATTGGAGCAAGTTGCACCGAACCCACCAAAAAAAACTATCCCACCCAAGAGGTGCTAACTGGAGATAGTTCTCATTGGGACCACTGAAAATCACTTTTCTCTCTCCATGAAGTGCATTTATTGTCAATCTAACCCTGTCACCCAAACACCTCTTTGGCTACAGTTAGTTCATGGTTAGTCATGAGTTAGTCTAACCTCTAGCTAAGTTAGAGTATCAAACAGGAGCAGTATAGGACATGCAAGTTGCTCAAAGCATACATGCAAATTCGTACGTGAAATGATTTTTTTCTTTTTGAAAACGAAACGTGAAAGGAATTTTTTTAGAATGCTCTTGGCATGTCGCTAACATGTGATAGTTAACCGACCTCAATAGACGGCAGAAACGCCAGCCCGCCGCACTTTGATAGAGACGAGGAGGGAGAAGCGATACAGGCTGCTAGATTACTAGAGATAGGTGTCGCACGGAAGCCAAGAAATATGGTGATAGCGTGGGTTAGCCATGTACTAGTATGATGTAACTACACTGGGCTGCCGTGTTTCGTACTCTTCCAGTCCACTGTGGAGATGATTGGTTAATTTTATATCGCTGAATAATATTAAATATTATGAGTGCAAACGCTCCACCACGAGGTTCCTTGCTCCTTCTCGGACGTCCGGAATCTATGTTCTTCCACTCTATTTTTTTACATGAGCTTTGTTCATCCTTTTGCCAACACGCGAGACATCTAGCATCAAGACGCACGTGTTATGCAACGATCGTTCCATCTATATGAAGAACAAGTGGCACTAGAACTACGAGACGGACATGTACCCAGGAGTGGACGTACGAACCTAAGTAATGTAGCGCAATAAGCGGAGTAGAAAGGCACAAATGGTATGAACATGCGTGGCATACAGGGTGTGTTTGGTTGCGTTCTCGTCTCAGTATAGTTGTTCCCTCTTCATGCATGCTCAACTCAACACCCCTCTTCATGCATGCTTCTAGTGTATTTGTGCTAAACTAGTATGGACTCATGCACCCTCCATACACTCTACCAAACACCCAAAAGTAGGTTGAGAAGGGAACTCTTGGGCGGCATTTGTCTCTTACTACGTACTACCACTAAATGTTGTACGTGCAATGCACGGTGATGTTATGGAGTACGTGTCTAAGTACTGTACTACTACTATATTAGTTGGAGGCACATATTAACTTTTATATTTGTTTATGTATATGCCCCGAGACCTTCCAACTAGACGTGTCTTTCTCTCTAGGTCGCACTTTGTATCATTCATACATCTAAGTACTACTACGTGTGGTCTCCGACCCAGAAGTGGAAGAAGTGGAGACGCTCTAGCATGCTGTTTTTTTGGCTGGGCTCTACCACGCTGTTCATGTCCCACTCCTTTCGCTGACGTGTGGGACATCCGGCACGTGCCGTGTTTGGCACCCTTGGTCGTAAGAGTTGAAATGCTAGCATTCATTAGAAATCAAAAATAATTATAAATCGGCAGTGATACTATTTTTTGTGAACCCAATCAGTAGTGATACTATACCACACGGTTTCCTTGCTCCTCGATATCGGAAAGAATACTTCCGCTCGCCAACATGTGGGACGTCGACCATCCTGGTCCACTTGCCATGCACGCAGAACTCCAAGGGAGAGTCACCCAGGTCATCGCGCCATAGTAACAATGACTAATGAGCCGTCAAATCACAGGCCCACTTCCCACTTTCAAGTTGCTCGGACGAAGGAACCATCATGACTTTGTTGAATTCCGCTTCTTGAAGAAATCTACTGTACAAACAGTACTGCTAGCTACAGTATTTACTCCAACAGAGGCCTCCTTTCGTTCATAGGATAGGAATATGAAAATTATAGGAAGTGAGATGACATGGATCTCAATTCCTATAGAGAAAGAGTTGCCATTTGATGTATAGGATAGGAATTTTTCCACTTAGTCTAGGCTAATGTACTGGTAATTTGCTCTAAAATCTACAGTAGTAACTAGTAGTATTGGTACATGCTCATACTCAGACACAGACACACACACTAACTACTAGTACTACTACTTCTCACATGCTGGCCAGACGCCGTCGTTCTCCTTCCCGGCTTTGTCGGCGACACCCCACCGTGCTTGGATCTCCGCCGACCTCTCCGCAGCAACGCATGCGTCCTTTGCCTCTCTTTTCTTGAGTTCTTTCTGACTTTTCCGCTCCCTCTGTGCGGCTTTGGCCGCCTCTTGCTCTACCGCCCATTTGGCCTTGGCATCTTCAAATTCCTCCCACATAGTTGTGAGGTCGCGAGCGGCGATGAACTCGGCACGGTGGGATGCCATCGCTTCCCTACCATTCTGTGTGCGTTCGTGGGTGGCGAGGAACTCGGCGCGGCGGGATGCCATCGCTGCCTTACCGGTTAGTGTGCGGCGCGGTGGCATGAACGACGCTTGGTGAGAGCTCTGGGGTGCAGTGGCCGGACAACCGTATAGTGCATCGGTTTGTCAAGAGCTCAAGGACAGAAGACGAAGCAAATTAGGATTCCCCTTCAATCCTGGTCATTTATTACCGAGTAAAATGCATTGGCGGTCATCGAACTTGTCTTGATAGCTCACTTTGATCATTGTATACGAGATATGGTGATTATACGGTCGCTGGCTCAGCGTATAGCTCCGTATTTGTATGGTTGACCAGTCAAACAGTCCGCATGCGCCTGAAACGGTCACCGTCTCTCCAGAATGTCAATGCCGCATTCACTGGACTTAACTGCAGGTGCAATTGGTGTGTCACTGATATGCGGGCCAGACGCCCGTTGGGCCCACATGTCAGTCACCCAAACGCATCTGTAGTTAAGTCACTGAAGCAATGTCTGCATTCATGCCCGATGAACCTACTCCGACGCCAGTTGTCCATCTGTCTGACGCGGCTCATTGCCATTCGCCCGCTATATTAACTTGAGCCCCAGCTCCCAGCCATAGCCAAAGACCCACACTTATTCTCCTCCGGTCCCTTCCTTCTGTCGGCACCACTTCAACCATGGCCTCATGGCGCTCCGAAGCTCTCTTGGATGTATTGTCACAGGAGCAGACGAGGGACATCGGTGGCTCCGCTCCGGGCGCGCTCCAAAGCTCTCTTCGATGTACTGTTGCAGGAGCAAACGAAGGAGATCGCCGGCACCCCCCGGGCCGCCCTCCGCTGCCATGACCACGAAGCCGGTGCGCGTGCGCGGGCGCAGCCAGCAGCGAAGAAGAGTAGTACACGGTAGGTCGCTGCCGCTCTGGTCCCGGGAAGGCCACCGCTACTCCACTCAGTCGATGCCAAGCTTGGTGGGGTAAACATCGGTGGCGGATTACCCGCTTGACGGTGACGTGGAGGCAGAAATCTTCATAACCTTGTGATCCGGCCGGAGGAGGAGGTTATCGAGGCGGATGAGGAGGAGGGAAAGGCAATGGCCGGCTTTCTCGGGTTCATGGCCGGACTTGGTGGTCGGGCGCCGACGATCATTTAGATTAGGTTTACAGTAGGTTTAGTACGGTTTGTGCGAAATATGTAATGATTTTGGTCCAGTTTGTAGGAATAGTTTTTGAAATGTAATGAATTTCTTCCGGTTAATTTCATCCGGTTAATTTGAAATTTGCTTTGTTTGCACGAATTTCGTCCGGTTAGTTCATATAGTTGTCGAAAGGTATGCGGGCAACATCGGATGGCATCCATCAGTGTCCTCGGACAGATGCCGGTGTAAATTTGTGGGCCGGCGCTGGAGATGCCGTAACTATCACGCTATAATCGCTAACAATCCTCCATTATTTGGCAGGGAACAGTTATCCCTCGATCAAAATCAGATCTGTAGTGTTTCGCACTCCTCCCGCGTATGAGTGTAAACTCTTGCTTACATAAAAATGGAGCTAGTGGACAGCACTGTGGCACATCATATCACTCGAACTAGCCCGCCTAACGAGCGGGAAAGCACCACCCTCATCATTTTGTTCTGGATTTCTATCGATCGATCACGCGAAAATGTTACGCTTCGCAAGTTCTGAAGGAAAAGGCGGCACACTTACGACTCATACGCGTCGCAACCCCGACAGTCCGGCTCGCACGCCGCTCACCAAAGGGGACACACATTGTCTTGCAATTTCAGTGACATGTGGGACCGTAATTGAATAAACCATCGATAGCCAAAATCTAATTGCTTGGCGGGCGTCGGGTGAGAAGAGAGAAACGGGGGAGGGAGAAGAGATCGCCCGCCCGCCGCGCACGGATTCCAAGAAATATATGGTGATAATGTGAGGTGGGCCATGCTGGAGCCCGGACCGATTCCGGAGCCCGCTCTCACCGGCCTGGCCCCTCAAGACGCCAGCTGCCCGCTGCATGCATAGCAAGTAGTCCCCGCTTATGTGGAGGAGAGAGAGGCATTGACAAAGTCAAGGAGTAACAATGGAGACAATGGCTTTCATCAAAAATAAACAATGAATACTCGTTGCTCATCCTCTATATCAGAAAGAATACTTTCATTCACCGACATGTGGGACGTCGACCATCCTGGTCCACCTGCCATGCACAAAATTATCCTGGTCTACCCCAGTCGTATCACCGGCCGGCCAACCTTTCCCACCGCAAGTTGTTCGGACGAAGGAACCATCACGACTTCGTTGAATTCCGCTTCTTCAAGAAAACTTACTGTACCCGCAATACTGCTACCTCATGCGAAGACTGGAGGGCATTGTACCACGTCATATCACTGAAACCCACTAGGCCAAACTAGCCCGCCTAGGTCATCTATTTTGGAACGGAGGGAGTACGTCTCTGCACTGCTATGATTTTGTGTTGCACGTTCTCTGTACTTTTGCTATGATTTTCCTACCCTATGAACCAAATGAGGCCTGAATGTATGTCGACTATTGTCTGATCGATCGCTAAGCCTACAATTTTAGGAGCTAGGGCTATTGGTCGATCGACGAGGGATAAGTATAAGCGTACCACGAGCTCATCAGCCCCAACATTTCTCTTCGGTGAGTGTTTTGCAAGTACTATAGCTCGCACAGTAGCTAGACTACTAACACCAAGAATCATCAAACAAGCCCTGCTGATATGATAAACAATTCAAACTTACATCTAAGCATGCCATATATTACATCAAAAGCTGGTGAGGATACATCTGTTTCCATAACTCGGAGAGGGTTCGCATGATTCATCGCATGATTCACTATCAAACAAAAGTAACAAGATCCGCCCACACAAGACAATGCACTAGCCCTAAGATGGTTTGATAACACGCATCGTTCTGGTAATTAAACACATGGCAATGCAAACTACCCTGAAGGATTAGCGCGACCAACTATTTCTTGTCATCGATCTCTCGGGCAATGACCACAACACGGACAGCGGCATGGGAATCGATTTCTGGGGCGATGTCCACAGGACTGACCATGACATCGGAATCGATCTCTGGGGCGATGTCCACAGGATGGACAGCGGTATCGGAATCGATCTCCGGGGCGATGCCAACAGGATGGGCCACGACATCGGAATCATCAAGGACAACCACCGGCACCTGCACAACACTAACATATTAGCAAGCACATTGCAAATAATCAAAAAGCAAGCGCATTGCAAATAATCAAAAACCACAACTATGGTAATAAGCCATTATTTTTTACCTTGTGCAGCTCACCGGGGGATCTCATCCCTCCGGGGGCCATCTCCTCGTCCTCGATGGGGGCCATCACCTTGCCAGGGGAATACTGCTTCTCAACGGCGATTATCTTCTCAAACTCGGTCTTGAGCCTCACATAGGTGGCAATCAGAGCTCCTGGGGTAGGCACGGTGGGGCCCTTGCTGTTCTTCCAACTTTCATTGAGGAGTTCGTCCGCCAACGTCCTCAACTCTTTGGCCAGTGCTTGTTTCTTGGAGTTCTTCGTCTCCATGGGTTGGCCCGCCAACATGGTCAACTCGTTGGTTGGTGCTCGCTTCCTGGAGATCGCTGTCTCTAGTGGGTTGTCCGCCGGCAACTCTTTGCCTAGTGCTCCAGGATCCATCAATGAACTGACAAACAAAAAGCAATCGAAAGGAAACCACAATCGCAATGAACACGGGAAAAGAATAGGATGTGCGAATCGGTCAGTGCTTCGCAAAAAGAAGATTATTGGAATAAAAATATAGCAGCATAACTGATTCGCCCACCTTTCCTTCGTCGGTAGAGAAGAAAAATGGCAGAAGTGAGTAGCCTAGAGTGAGGTTTTCTTCAAGAAAGGGAAGAAAGGGCTTGAACGAGCGTTCTAATGAAATGATGGTTGCTTCGTCCAGTCCAACTTGGAGGCCACCTTACCACTGCTGGTAAAGGTGTGGGTTTTGTGATATGACGGGTCATGACGGCCACACCGGGGTGACAGGTGAGTCTCGAGTGTAGCACCTCGCTGTGATTTGGTGGATGGCATGCATGCCCGGATGCTTTGAAATGTCATTAACTTGATTTTAGTCTCTTTAGTATTTGGATCCAAGCATGGATGAGGCTAACAAGTTTTAGTCCCACTACTTTTAGTCATGAGACTAAAATGTATCAAAGCACTCTCTCAGGCTGGTCATAGTGGGGAGTAACTTAGACTAGTGTCATGCATATGACACTAGTGTAAGTTACTACCTCCATAGTGAAAAGTAACATAGTAGTAGTATCATAGATTGCTTCATTTATTATCTCATAGACTCATTTTGCCTCGGAAAGCGCTATGTTACAGTAACATATTATGTTACCACAAGCACCTCTTTCCTCATTAAATACTTGCCACATAAGCAAAATTGTCTTGGGATGTGTTAAGTTACTACCTAAGTTACTCCCACTATGGCTAGCCTCAATATTGTGCACCGCGATCAAGGCGGACAAGAAAACGAGAGAACTACGTAATTAATGCATGAGTTTAATTAGGGTAGTTTTGTAAAGTACGAGGTACATTCCTCCAATCGCAAAATCCCTTGGTTCATGAGATTTGAGATTTGAGCCCTATAAACCGGAGGGGAGGGGGTACTGCACATGGTGTAGTCTAGTCACTTGTTTTTTTTGAGCCGAAGTCTAGTCACTTGTTGAAATCTCTAGAAAGGCAAATACTCCTTTCCGGTTTATAGGTCTGTACTACTCCCTTCGTCTGGGTGTGTAAGTCATCTTACGAAAACCAAATAGTCCCAAAACACTTAGGCGCGGTGCATTAACTTCAACCTTGTTTCTTGTTTCTTGACATACGTATCAACCAATAAGAGATGAGAGGTGTGCATGCTTTTAATGACTTGAAATGGCTAGTTCATTGCATGGAGTGCTATTAATTAGCAAATAAACATTGGTGACCCTAGGAGGAAATGGTGCTAAGCGCGTGGACCTATGCAGAATGAGTATCAACCAATGGATAATGGAGTTTAATTGTTAAACAATAGCAATTTTGTCTCATGCAAGAGCCTAGCTAGTACTCCAAGGAACCGCACCACGCGAGCGTTCGCAACTGCCATGTTCGGTTTGCACTTGGCTCTTCGCCTCTTCGAGAAGACGAACAATGATGTTACTCCTACTTCTACAATATCGAATCCACCGCTACATGTCCGTCCACCTCGTGCGGGAGGGATAGCGTGTAGCGAAAGCTTCTACTTACTGCTCCTGCCTTTGCGTCCATGACAGGTGGGCCCAACAGGTGGCTGGCCCACCTGTCATGCAGCCAAAGGCAGGAGCAGTTAAGGCACCGGAGCTCAGTCCGTGAGGGAGAGGGCATCGTAGTAATCAAATTTCTCGGGCTTGTACGAGTTGACGCGACACATCAAAGCACTGCATTCGATAAAACTCTTTTTACACATTTCAAATGGGCTACTTCATATGTAGGAGTAGACATATTCTGCTTCGTATGTACTCCCTCCGTTCCAAAATATAAGTAGTTTTAGAGATTTCACTATGAACTGGAGTACATACGAAACAAAATGAGTGAATCTACACTCTAAAATATGTCCATATACATTCGTATGTAGTTTGTAGTGGAGTCCCTAAAAAGACTTACATTGAGGAACGGAGGGAGTAGTCACTTGTTGCAATCTCTAAAAAGACTTATATTTGGAAACGGAGGGAGTACAACGCATGCATGCATGCCGTGACTTTCCTTTTGATACTTGCATGTGTTGATTTGATGCACCTTGCCAAATTTTGACTATAAATTTAACTAACCAAATTTTCATGCATGTCACAAAAAATCACGGGGCTGTTTGGATTGTGACTATGTTTGTCTTATGTTGCCACATTATTTTTCCCACACTTGCCACACTTGCCTAACCTGAGTTGCTCAAATTGTTAGACACACTTTGGCTTGCCTAAGGGAATCTTGCCACAATTTTTGTGTCTGTGACATGTGGGGTTCACTGCTAATAAAAAAATTCTTGTCTTAGGTGTGGCTAATAAAAAAGACTTATATTTAGGAACGGAGGGAGTAGAAAATATAAATAATAATGCATGTTGGGGCAACCCACGTTTCCGCTAATTTTAGCCGTGGGCTTGTTCACAATTTTTACGAGGGGGTGGTTGTTCATTTAATGGAGGGACTTGTAGTACTACCAGACTTGAACGATACAAAGTGTGACCTGGCACACTGTAACACCACTTGGAACAAGCGGGCAGCTATCTCAAAAAACAATCAACAACTAAGAAAAACCGCGACCTGGCACACAATTTTAAACGATTGTTTTGATGGAGTGAAAAAGGAAAACTACCCCACTACTTATATATAGGCCGGAGCCTCTGCGCTTGCTTGCTAGGGCTGCTCTATTCACACACTCTCATCCTCTCGAGATCTAAACAAGATAGGGGCAGTAAACCTGTCTTTCTCCCTTCAAAAAACACTGGCTTTCTATCCTCACCGCTTGTTACAGATCTGGACATATCCCCCTCCGCCGGTGAAGGGGAGGAGGGGCAGCGTTTATGCCGTCGTCGATAGCGAGGGAGGAGACCCACTACCGGCCGCAACGTTATGTCTGGCCGAGCGCCGGCGCGGGAGGTCCTCCGATCCCTTCGTCGTTGCCTGTGGGCGGATCCGGCCGCCCGCCGCCCACCTATCCACATACCGACGACCTTCAGGTATATCTTCGTTCGAAACCGCCTTAGCTCTACTTCCCCAGCTCGCTACGTCGCTGCGTGTGCATCATTTTCCACCTCTTAGCCCCTCTCGATCGGATGGTCCAACGTCACCTATTTTTTTCTTCTATTGTTAGAGGTAAAGCTACTTCATGGAGTCGAATCTTGTACTCCCTCCGTCCGAAAATACTTGTCATTGAAATAAAGTGGGGGTGGGGGAATTTAGTATGTACATCGGACTTGGTACAAACAGGAAGGAAAGGGGATGAAAGTAGTACAGACTGGTCATCCAACCGGTATCTTGGTCGAAAAGGGAAATACAGGGGTAATGCTCTACATAGTGGTATGACCAGGACTAGATTTGCTATCCACACATAGGAGTAGGTGGCTAGAGTGAACAAAAATGGGACCAACCCAGATATGTTTCTTGGATGTTTGTTTCTCGGGGCAACAAACTATGAATCACCACTTTATGCCCCTGTTTACGTACATGGTGCTGTACTGCTGGTGCACCCACTGTCCCATGCCCTTATACCAAATATTTAGGCTCCGGTCGGAATAAAGGGGCAAAAAACATAGGTCTTGATGAAAATAGAGGAATAAGAAAGGAATGTAGGTATAAAACTATGGAACAACGAACCGGAGGAAACTCTCAAGAGAATGTGTTCGGATGGACTACGAAATGTATAAATTTGTTTTTTAGAGTAGCATGCTTGGCAGTATGAGATGCTATTTGTTTATTCAGCTGCACAGTGACTACTCTTGTCCTCACCTCACGTACCACACATAGGTTGATTTTTTTATTCTGGCAAACACAGCACAGCAACCTGTCTAACGCATGGCAGCGAGCGCCTGCCCGGGCTTCCACCCAAAAAATGAGCAGCGCGTGGATGTTTCTAATCCGATGGAATCAGTACTACCAGACCAGCTTTCCTAGGAAACACTATTGACCTTTCCTGTGTTCCGAACGGTTGGAAGGGAAAGAATATGGTAGGAATTGTGTTCCTACGAAAATCCTGCACCAAACCTGTGAACCGAACGTAGCCTTAGTTGTTCTTAATATTATGTCCCAGGTAAAAATGAAGCCATGCCACTGTTTTTGCCTGTAATTGTTTGAGACTCTGACAAGTTTAGCCAAATGTTTTTGCCTGCAATTGTTTGAGACTCTGACTGTTTCCTCTGTGCCTTTTTGTGCAAACAGGGATATCCAATTCACCTAGTTGCTGTTGTGACCTTTTGGTGCACTGCACAAAACTCTTCTTAAAAGAAGTGACTTTTGTGCTGTTTAACTGGAATGTCAGATGGAACAGTTGGTTCATTTTGGTGGAACTGCACAAAGGGAGATCTGTGTTCCAATCCTCATCATCCATATTGGCGCCATAACCTTCCTTTAGGTAAGAATGATATTTAATGCATGTGTTCATCTCTATTTTCTGACTGCCATGAGAAAATAATGCTGTTTTTTACTAGTACACTTGTACTCCCTCACTGACAAAACAGATTCTGAATTAGAAGGCCAATCATGTACTTGGTTTCACCAACTGGTGAGGAGAAAGAGGAACATAACATGAAGAGGAAGAAGAAGAAGAATAAACAGTGCCAAGGCGATCTTGCTGAAGCCAGAGGCCTCAGTCGAGGCTATTCAAGGGCTCCAGCAACGACTACCTTACATGTGAGACGATCCTCTAGGGAGCCCTTCCACTTCTGCCGTCTCACTTAATTAATTAGGAGCACTATAGTACCACTAATTTATTACTGCCTAATTTTCCTGTTGGAGTTAAACAAATCTTTAGTAGGACCCTATGTTGAATCATGTACGTGTGAATGTTTGTCTATGGAGGTGAATCATGTGGTGGAGCAGGGAGGGAATATTATTAGTGTCATGACATAATAGTGTTATTGTTTTGCATGTCAATTTATTCCCATTGGTTCAATGAGGCAATGTTTTGCGTATTGTCCATCATGAATTTGATGCTACTGTTTGAGTAATATGCTAATGTCTTCCTATCCTTTCTCACTAAGCTAATGAAGGTTTCACCTTGTTCCTACTTGTGCAAACAGGGATCATGTTGTGCCAATCATACATTTTAGTGGAACTACACAAGACAATACAATGAACTGTATCCCAGCCAGTGCTTTATCTCTACTGGAAGTTCTTGATAATCTTTCGATATAATCTCAGCACTGGTAAACAAGAGTGATTTCAACCATACATTTGAAGTGCACAAAAATATATACTATTGTGTGATTCCAGTGAGTGCTTTATCATCTCTTATGGGACTACATGAATAAGCTTTTTTTCTCAGGTTGGTACGGGCCTAAGGCCTTCATCCATATTAGTTTGCTGTCATCTCTATTTGTATCGTGCTACTGTCATGAGAAACTCCTTTATCTTTGCACTTTTAAGTTTTGCAACCTATGATAAATGGCAATGCTTTGAGTGTTGAGTTGAGCTAATTGGCACTGATTAAATAAACTAATACCTCTCTTTAAGCAAGACTACTATGTTGCTAACTTTACCCATTGAGATAATGAGGGTGCTTCTATTTGTTAGTGTATGTTTCATCAACTAGTCCCACTGAGGGAGTCCTGGATTAGGGGGTGTCCGGATAGCCGAACTATCACCATCGGCCGGACTCCTAGACTATGAAGATACAAGATTGAAGACTTCGTCCCGTGTCTGGATGGGACTTTCCTTGGCCTGGAAGGCAAGCTTGGCGATACGGATATGTAGATCTCCTACCATTGTAACCGACTCTATGTAACCCTAACCCTCTCCGGTGTCTATATAAACCGGAGGGTTTTAGTCCGTAGGACGAACAACAATCATACCATAGGCTAGCTTCTAGAGTTTAGCCTCTCTGATCTCGTGGTAGATCTACTCTTGTACTACCCATATCATCAATATTAATCAAGCAGGAGTAGGGTTTTACCTCCACTGAGAGGGCCCGAACCTGGTTAAAAACATCGTGTCCCTTGTCTCCTGTTACCATCTGCCTAAACGCACAGTTCGGGAACCCCTACCCGAGATCCGCCGGTTTTGACACCGACATTGGTGCTTTCATTGAGAGTTCCTCTGTGTCGTCACCTTTAGGCCCGGTGGCTCCTTCGATCATCAACAACGATGTGGTCCAGGGTGAGACTTTTCTCCCCGGACAGATCTTCGTATTCGGCGGCTTCGCACTGCGGGCCAATTCACTTGGCCATCTGGAGCAGTTCGAAAGCTACGCCCCTGGCCATCAGGTTAGATTTGGGAGTTTGAACTACATGGCTGACATCTGCGGAGACTTGATCTTCGACGGATTCGAGCCACAGCCAAGCGCGCCGCACTGTCTCGATGGGTATGATCTAGCTCTGCCGTCGAACAGCATCCTGGAGGCCGCACCAGCGTCCACTCCGACCCTTAGCTCGGAGCTGACTTCGCCGATCGAGGACGAGTGGTTGGACACTGCCTCGGGGGCTACGATCACTACGGCGATTGAGCCAAACACCATCCCTGTCCTTTGCAAAGCCCGTGACTCCGAGGTACCGGACTCCTCTCCGGACTCCGAACCTCCCGCACCCCTGCCAATCGAATCCGATTGGGCACCGGTTATGGAGTTCACTGCCCCGGACATCTTTCAGTACTCGCCCTTTGGCGACATCCTGAATTCACTAAAGTCTCTCTCTTTATCAGGAGAGCCCTGGCCGGACTATGGTCGGGAAGGCTGGGATGCGGACGATGAAGAAATTCAATGCCCGCCCACCACCCACTTCATAGCCACAGTCGAAAGTTTAAACGACGTGCTTAATTTCGATTCCGAAGACATCGACGGTATGGACGACGATGTAGCAGATAACCACGAACCAGCACCTACAGGGTACTGGACAGCCACCCCATCTCATGATGTATACATGGTGGATACACCTAAAGGAAGTGATAACGAGGAACAACGGGACGCTGCAAAGGATAAACCCCTCGAAAAGCAATACGGCGACGAAAACGCCACACAAAATCCCGCCTCGACAAAAAAGGCGACCAGACAGACCCAGCCATAGAGCAGGTCGAACCGATGGATGACGAACACGCCATTGTAGAACCATCCGAACAGGACAACTTGGATAAGCAACCCGTCCCCGGCGAAGATAACAGTCCGGACGATATCACACCGGACAAATTGTTGGAGCAGAAGAACCTCCACAAAAGGCTCGTCGCCACTGCACGTAGCCTGAAAAAGTAGAAGCGAAAGCTCAAAACAGCGGAAGATGCACTCAGAATCAGATGGAGCAAAGTACTCAACACCGCAGACAAATACGGCGACAGTCGCCAAACAAAGAGCTACCCGAAGCGCAAACTACTGCCTGAATTCGATGAAGAGGCCTTAGAGCCCCCACAATCAAAGAACAAAGAGGCCGCCCGGTCGGATAGACGACCACACGACAAGCATATAGCAGCAAGTGGCGCCGCACACAAATCGGCACACGATCCGCATAAGGATTGGCATCAAAAGGATGGCCCAGTTAGATCCATCTACGGGCCAAGAAAGCAAGCTCTTCTAAGCAATGCAACGCGCCAAATATCCGGATACCACGGCACACCCAAATACAGGGGAGCCGCACACCCCCTATGTTTTACCGATGAGGTGCTGGATCACAAATTCCCGGCAGGATTCAAGCCCGTAAACATAGAGGCATACGATGGAACAACAGACCCAGGAGTCTGGATAGAGGATTACATCCTCCACATACACATGGCTAGAGGAGATGATCTCCACACCATAAAATACTTACCCCTCAAGCTCAAAGGGCCAGCACGGCACTGGCTTAAAAGCCTCCCTGAAAATACCATTGGAAGTTGGGAGGAGCTCGAGGATGCTTTTTGGGCAAATTTTCAAGGGACTTATGTCCGCCCTCCGGATGCAGACGATTTAAGTCACGTAACTCTACAATCCGGAGAATCCGCCCGCAAATTCTGGAACAGGTTCCTCACAAAAAAGAATCAAATAGTCGACTGTCCGCACGCTGAAGCCTTAGCAGCTTTCAAACACAACGTCCGAGACGAATGGCTCGCCAGGCACCTTGGCCAGGAAAAGCCAAGAACAATGGCCGCACTAACAAGCCTCATGACCGCTTTTGCGCGGGAGAGGATAGTTGGCTGGCAAGACGTAATACCAGCGACCCAAGTACATCCGAAGTCAGAGATGGAAACAGGAAACCATGACGCAGCAAGGACCAGCACCGGACAAGGGGAAACAGTCCGAAGAGCACGGCAGTCAACGCCAGATTGAAAAGCTCTCGGCAAAATCATAAAAAACTGCCCCTTAAGGATAATAGCCACGAGCTATCCAACTTAAACAAAATCTTGGACAAGATATGCCAAATCCATAGTACCCCCGGGAAGCCTGCAAATCATACCCACAGAGACTGTTGGGTCTTCAAGCAGTCCGGCAAACTCAACGCCGGACACAAGGGGCTCGACACACCAAGCGAAGACGATGACAAACCCCACAAGCAGAGCACCGGAAAACAAAAGAATTTCCCACAAGACGTCAAAACAGTAAACTCACTTCAAGTGACAAAAGGGAATATCAGAACGGCGCCCACCGAAATATGCGCCGCACGGCCTATCCCAGCGGAGTCCCGACATTGGTTGTCAAAACCAATCACCTTCGACCATCAGGATTTCTCCGGACGTATCCGGAACGCAGGATGGACTGCCCTGATATTAGATCCTATAATCGACGGACTCCAATTCACAGAAGTCCTAATGGACGGCGGTAGTGATCTAAACCTGCTATATCAGGACACAATCAGCAAAATGAAGATAGACCCAACCAAAATTCACCACAACAACACCTCCTTCAAGGGTGTAATGCCAGGACTATATGCCCATTGCACGGGCTCCCTACTGCTAGAAGTTGTGTTCGGCTCACCCGACAACTTTCCACGCAAAAAGTTAACCTTCCATATCGTTCCATTCAAAAGTAGTTATCAGGCACTATTGGGACGTGAAGCTTTCGCCCACTTTAACGCAATACCGCATTATGCATCTCTTACACTTAAAATGCCCGATCCACGCGGCATCATCTCATTAAAGGGAAATATCAGGTGTCACTCGAGCATGGAAGAACGTGAGACTGCCTGGACAGTCACACACTAATCCGGCCCCGCTCAACCAAGCACCTGAACAGGCCCTTCGGACCCCGGACACGGTTAGACGAGTCCGGCGTAATCATACGAAGGCCTACTAACCACACACCCCTGTACAAGGGGCTGCATGCACGTACAAACAAGAGACAATAAAGCTCAATTTTATTCGCTTTTCGAATCGTACTCCTTTTATTTAAATATAAAGTACATTTTTCGCACGATCTTCCTTCAGCAAAGTTCTTCTCTTTTACAGATGAACACTGTGCTACACCCACCCAGGATACGGCACAACGGAGACACAGGCGCAGACATGCAGTAGGGACCCGTTGCAAGGATTCTTTTCAGATTAAGACCCTGTGTAAACCTTTTTTACTGTCTCTTGTTGATACACATCCCCCTGTTTCTTGCTATAACCGAGGAGGAGGCTGGCGTTTTGGCATCGGCCGCGTCAGTAATTTTTGCGCGTACCTGGACACCAGGGACTTAGGGCATTGTTCTACCCGTTTTCATAAAGACCGAATACCTTAGGGAGTGTTCGGTGTATCGAGTTAGACCCTATATGCATCAGCTCCGAATCATGTCTTTGGTCAAATGTTGGGTTTGCCGGGCTCCTGTGTTTTGCTGCCTTACGTTCCGTTTTATCGGCTAACGCGGCACCAGGAGAACTACTGCGATTGTGCCCCGGTTCGGCCTAGCGAGCACCTCAGTAGAGAAAGCTAAAAACTGACTGTCATGATATAGCGTGAGACTGGTCAACCACTCGATGACCTACAGGAATGTTTAGAATTCCTCCGCATTATCGAAGGACCGTTTCCTGGCCAGGCACATACGCGCCCTGAATTCGGGAGAGCGGGTGCCCCTAGGGGCTATATAGTAGCCCCACCATCGAACTCCCATGGCTAAGTGAAAGTGATAAAGCATTATAGCCTGGTTGCCTAGTTTGCTACACTATCACCTCCTTTACAGGACCAAGACGTTGGATAAAGTGTGAAAATGCACTTTTTTGCAAACACCCCCGCACTATGTGCGTGGGGGCCAAAGCCAAGGACTGCCATCTTTCAGGTTATATACACATATACATTAAACGGCCGAACAGGAGGTACTTTACTACTTGAACACACAAGTATAAAAAGCTCTTATATTATATTGAAACATTGTTTCACAAATCATACATGTCATTTGAACATAATATCCTTCGAGCACTGCGTCTCTATTAAACGAGCGCCCTGCAGCACTTCCTCAAAGTAGTGCTCGGCAGGTACTCGGCTTCTGTCCGAATCATGGGATGCAATGTCGGTGGCATTCATCTTTGCCTAGTGCGTCTTGACACGGGCGAGAGCCATCCGCGCACCCTCTATGCATGCTGACCGCTTCATTGCACTAATATGCGGCACCGCACCAAGCCAAAATAACTCTTCGGCTCGGGCCTTTTTGGCCACAAATGAGTCACCACAGACTTCATGGCAAGTCCGGACAACCTATTCAGCTCAGCCCATTCAGCCAAATGACCGGTCAATGGAGGTGGACGCTCTGGACTGTGGAACTGCGACCAGAACAGCTCTTCCATTCCGTGATCCTTTTGGCCTCGAAAGTGTTCGGCCGCATCCGCGGCACTCGCCGCCAAATCCAGATAAGCATCCTCTGCACCCCACAGCTGGCCCAACTTAGCATACTTGGGATCCGTGAATTTCCTCCGCAGCAGAAAAGGCTTTCCAGCCACAATATCTTCGGCCTGACGTAGCTCCTCTTTCATAGCTCTCATTGCAGAGCGAGCATCCTTGGCCTCAGCAGCGGCCTTCTTCAGGTCCTCTTGTTCCGCTCGACCTTCTTTTTCAAGAAGCTCGCAATGGTCGGTAGCATTCTTCAACTTTACGGCCATCTCGGCCATTTCTTTCTTGCTTCGGCAGTGAGCAGCCTGTTCGGCTTTCAGCTCTTCGGCTACTTTTAAAGCAGCCGCATCACTTTTTCGGGCTTGCTCCTTGGTTCGGGCGAGTTCCGTCCGAAGGTTCTCCATAGCAGTGGCACCATCTGCGTCAAGCATACAAGTTGTAAGGCACAGACATTAAGCTACCTTACCGGGTGTTCGCAGAGAAGCTGCATACCTTGTGACTTGTCAAGCCGCTTATTGACAAGCGCGATGTCAGACTCCGCCACGTCAAGTTGCCGCTGTAGTTCGGCAAATTCATCAGTTCGGCTAGCCACCGGACGCCTCGCCACCTACATAGGAAGAGCGCATATTTTACCTGGTATTATGATCCTCAGCGCGCTGTCATACTTGACAACACACCGAGTCTCAGGGGCTACTATCTATACAGGGCGCATTCTACATGCCAAAGTATTAGAAGGTACATCATTTTGCGTACCTCAAAACCCATCAGTAAACTTATGACGGCTTCATGCAATCCGCTTTCAGCGGATGAAATCCTTTCAATCACCATACCCATTAGCGCACGGTGATCTTCCGAGATAGACGCTCGCCCGAGCAGATCTTTCAGCTCCTCCGATCGTACACTAGTCGGTGCCAGACTCGTCCTATGGCCTTTTTCGAAGGCCGAACGCGGAGGGCTTTGAGGGGACATACGGTTGCCTTCGGGCCCCACCGGATTCGGAGAAACCCTCCGCGACGACACCTCAGGGTCGTCCGCCTCGCATGACGGCACGGCAGGTGGAGGCGTTTCGCTCTCCATCATCTCCGGATCAAGATCCCCCGAAGACAAGCTGTGCTGAGAAGGGCTGAGATCCGAACTACAAAGAAAAAACTTCGGTTATCTTCAGGAATAAAACAGGGATGTCTCTCATTTTAAGAAGACGCCCCTCTTTACGGCTCGTTGGAGGGCTGGTCTCCTTGGGGAGATAGTGCGGCCGGGGCAGCTCCCGGCGCAGGACCCTCTGGCGAGGAATTCTTCCCCTGCTTCGAGGCCTTGGTCTCCGGATCTTCAGAAGCGGTCCTATTCTCCCCCTGTAGGGAGGGATTCTCATTCCCTCCCTTCTTGATAAACTCCTTCGCGGAGGCAGTAGCTCCTTTGTTCCCCCCTTCGCGTCCTTCAAAAGGCGCAGCCTCTAGCATCCTGGTTAACACGGGATCCGGCATGGTCTCAGGGAGGGGGGCCAGACACCGGATCAGTTTTGCTTTTGCTATCCACTCCTGTTCAAAGGACAGCTCTCTTAAAGGCGAGTTTATGATAGATATACGGATAGCATGTCCAGGTGCAGGGCTACTTACTTGAGTATCTGGGCGATTGCAGCTTAGACCTGCGTCCTCGGTTAGTTCCAGACATGTTGCTTGTGATCAAAAGAACAGTTGATACATCTCCACGGGCGCTACGCCCATGAAATGTTGGAGAGCTCGTGGTCCCTCCGGATTGAACTCCCACAGGCGGAGGGGGCGACGTTTGCAGGGCAGGGTGCGACGAATCAGCATGACCTACGCTACTACGACCAGATTGATCTCCCTCTCTAGGAGGTCTCGAATGCGACTCTGCAACAAGGACACGTCCTTGGACGACCCCCAGTCGAACCCTTTGTTGACCCATGACGCCAGCCGCAGTGGAGGACCCGAGCGAAAGGCAGGAGGCGCCACCCATCTGGTGCCCCTAGGAGCGGTGATATAAAACCACTCTTGTTGCCATAATCCAAGCTCCTCTTGAAAAGAGCCCTCGGGCCATGGAGCATCGACATTCTTGCTTATAACAGCCCCTCCGCACTCTGCCAGCTGCCCCCTGATCATCTTCGGTTCCACTTTGAAGGTTTTGAGCCACAACCCGAAGTGAGGGGTAATGCGGAGGAAGGCTTCGCATACGACAATAAACGATGAGATGTGGTGGATGGACTCCGGATCCAAGTCATGAAATTCAAGCCCATAATAAAACATGAGCCCCCTCACGGAGGGGTCTATCGGGAAGCCTAAACCTCGAAGGAAGTGAGACACGAATACCACGCTCTCACCAGGCTTGGGAGTGGGAATGACCTGCCCTTGGGCAGGCAGCCTATGCGGAATTTCGCCGGTTAGATACCGGGCGTCTCTCAGCTTTAGCACCTCTTCTTCCGTGATGGAGGAAGGCATCCACCGGCCCTGCAGGTCAGAGCCGGACATCCTCGGTGGTCCGAAGCGCCTGAATCTAGAGCTTTGGGTGTTGGAACCCGAGGCGAGGGCGGATTCGATTGAGATTGAAAGAAAGGAGCAGGCCTTGGTCTCGTTATAAAGAGGTTGAATACCAAGAGCCCTCCCCGTGACCGTTCGGGACTCGCCCTCGATAGAGGAGGCGCGCCAGCGGACACGACTGGGTTACCCATGCCCGTATTAATGAGAATCCCGGAATAAGGGGACACGATCTCTGCTTTGACAAGATGTGCCAAGGAAACCGCCTCGCTAAACATGCTGAGGTGGGACAGTAAAAATAATTCCAATAAAGGCTTGGCCGTGATGTGACGTCATGCCACAAAATACGTCAGCGGTTTAAATTCGTGTAAAGATTATTCTCTCGGCGGTGGTATGAGGAACTTATTTTGCAGAGCTGGACACTATCCTTGTGTTCAAAATCTTCTATGAAGTATTCAGAGGAGGAACCCGCCTTGCAATGCCGAAGACAATATGCGCGCCGGACTCGTCATCATTGAAGCCTTGTTCAGGGGCTACTGAGGGAGTCCTGGATTAGGGGGTGTCCGGATAGCCGAACTATCACCATCGGCCGGACTCCTAGACTATGAAGATACAAGATTGAAGACTTCGTCCCGTGTACGGATTGGCATGGGAGGCAAGCTTGGCGATACGGATATGTAGATCTCCTACCATTGTAACTGACTCTATGTAACCCTAACCCTCTCTGGTGTCTATATAAACCGGAGGGATTTAGTCCGTAGGACGAACAACAATCATACCATAGGCTAGCTTCTAGGGTTTATACTATCTGATCTCGTGGTAGATCTACTCTTGTACTACCCATATCATCAATATTAATCAAGCAGGAGTAGGGTTTTACCTCCACTGAGAGGGCCCGAACCTGGGTAAAAACATCGTGTCCCTTGTCTCCTGTTACCATCTGCCTAGACACACAGTTCGGGAACCCCTACCCGAGATCCGCCGGTTTTGACACCGACACCCACTATTACAGTAATCTCACTCTCTCAATATATGTGCCAACAGGGATGCTCGATTTTGGTGGAACCGCACAAAAACTTTGGGTGCTTCATTGCCTCGATAGCTTCCGTCCTTTCCTGTCAGTCGCTAATCTCCGCTTGCTTTCTTCCTTTGCTGTCAGTCGCTAATCTCCGCTTGCTTTCTTCCTTTGCTGTCAGTCGCTTGGCTTATCTCGGCTTCCAGTCAAAGGAAATACTAATTGATATGCTACCTCACACAGGTTGGTACTGGTCTTTATCCTGATTATTGTGCCTGTCATATGTATTGGTAATTTTGGTATTGTGCTACTGTTTGCCGATTTCATAAAGGAGTAGTTTGGAGCCTGAACTCGCAGGCAAATCATTACATCGGGTAATTTCAGTAGAACTGCACAAAATGATCAGATGGACAGGTACTTATGCTGCTGCTATGTACTCCAAAGTTCACTCAGACAAGCATCGATGTTGACAAGAAGTGCCTATATTCATTCGAGTATCAACCGGCGTCAACCAATTGTCAAACTCCAAGTATTAGGAGAGTGAACGCCAAAAATATTGCTTGGTGCATAGCCCAGAAAAACGCAGTCCAGTCTTTGGTCCCAACTTGTGCCTTTTGGTTATCGGCACATATGGTAGCGAACTATATGGCATGGAGTCTAAAGATTCCAGACAAGTTGGTTGACGCGTATATTCATCTGGGACTTAATCAGTCTGCACGCCAAGGATGCTCCATTTTAGTTGAACTGCACAAAAATTTTGGGTGGTTCATTTTCTCAACCGCCTCCTTTCTCGTCTGCAATGTAGAATTTTGGCAAGATATAGGACCAAGATGAGCCAGTAAACTAGTTGGATGAAAATAGTGGCCAAGTTTCTCAAACCTCCGTCGGCACGAGGCCACTATTTGAGGATAAACCTACAAGCAAAGTTCAAATTGTCTGTGCTGCCTCTTATGTACTCGAACGTTTACTCATACAAGAACTAATTTTAGCAAGAAGTACCTCTGATTGAACACCATTTACCAGTCTGTAACCTAGGTAATTAAAGTTCGTCCATGGATCATATTGGCTGTGATCTCAATCATTTGGATGCATAAACATACTGAACATGTGTATATCTGAATCTTTTTGTGAATTATGTATGATTATTGTCGTGTGATCTATCAATCATTTGGATGCATAGATATGCTGAGCTTGTGTATATATGAATCTTTTGAGTTGTTGATAGTGAATGTTGGCTATGAATATGAACGTGTCCTGTGAACCTGAGTTTGATATGAATTGCAACAGAACCAGTTATAACCCTTCTCTCCCTCTCAATCTGCGACTCCACTACCGCGTTTTCCCATCTTCGAGTCGTTCCCGTCCGGGGCCTCGCTGACGTCCATCGCCTCGCTATGCTCGGTGCGGCGTGGTCAACAAACGAGAGTCATCGGAAGAGGACTGTACGTGGAGAGTCTGACGACTGGGACCCACGAGGTCCATGGTTGCACACAAGGAAAGTTCCTCCTTATATTAAGCTGAAAAAATGTTTCCTCCACCTGACAACTGGGCCCACCGGCTGTATCTTCGCATGGAAGGAAGTGCCTCCTTGTTTTGTGAAAAAAATTATTCATCCCGTTGACAACTGGGACCCGTCAGATTTGGTGACTGACTTGTGGGCTTGCTAAGCGGACGTGTACGCACGGCTTTGTCAACTTAATCAACAAATTATTCTAGCAGCTGGACCGTTGGATGTTAATCCAACAACCGTGCTCCTTCTTCAACCTCTGTTCTTGCTCCTGTCTCCCGTGGGCGGCGCCGCGTCTGTGCTGCCGCGCACCCGAACTAGTGAAGTTTTCCACTCCTCTCCATCTGCGACTCCACTGCCCCGTCTTCCCCATCTCCGGGTCATTCCAGCCTGGGTGCGCTCGGCACGGTGTGGTCAACGTGGTCAACAACCGAGAGTCATCGGAAGATGACTGTACGTGAGAGGCTGACAGTGGGGACGCACCAAACCCATGGACGCATGCATGCAACGGAACACGGCGAGGTCAACATGGTGAAGGAACGACTTCCATCGGAAGTATACTGTACGTGGAGAGTCTCAGCTGGGTCCACGGCCGCAGCAAGTAAGTGCCTCCTTATTACGTGGAAAATAATGATTCCTCCAACTGACAGCAGGGACCCACTGGACGGGCCACCACATTTTGCGAAAAAAATGTTTGCCCCCTGACTGGTGGGACCCACCTGACGGGCCACCGTA
>NC_041389.1:688221406-688224484 GCF_002162155.2 Triticum dicoccoides | reverse complement strand
CGGATGTGCCTCCTTATTACGCACAAAAAAAATGAATACTCCCCCTGCTAGCTGGGACCCACCTTGGTGGGAGGCTGACTTTTGGGCCTACTAAGTTGACGGGGACGAAGGGCTTTGTCAATTTAGTCAATATGAACGATTCTAGCTCCAGTGACCGTATGATGTCCATCCAACGGCCCTAGTGCTTCTTCAACCTCTGGTCTTCTTGCTCCAGCCGCCCAAACCAGCACCGGTCGTGCCTCATGCTCCTGCCTCCCATGGCCGGCTGTGCTGCCGCGGAGGACTCACTGCCCCCTACTATTCCCACCACTGTCCAGGCCCTGCGGCAACGGCAGCCTCACACCGCAGCCGAACCAGTGAACCCTCGTACTCCTCTCCGCGCGGGCTTCCACTGCGGCGTCTTCCCCAACTCCGTGTTGTCCCCTTCCTAGGCCTCGCCGTCGTCCACCGCCGTGGTGCTCTCCGCGTGGCGTGGTCAACATGGTCAAGGAACGATTTCCATCAGAAGAGTACTGTACGTGGAGAGGCTGAGAGCTGGGTCCACGGCCACAACCCAGTTTTTTTGTGATTTGCCAAGTAAGTCGCTTTGTCAGGCCTGTTGGGCTGCAAATTTTCAAGACAAGGAGAGCTTTCATTCGGCCGGCCAAGAAAATGGCCCATCAGTATTGAGAAATGGGCTGTACATTTTTAAAACACATCAAAGCGGCAATTAGTTTCAAATATCTTTTTTTTCATTTGGAGATTTTAAATTACATTAATTTTTATGCATGGAGAATTTGTTGGATTTTATATTGATATACATTTAGTTTTAAATTCAGTTTGAATGTGAGTCGAAATTTCGGGATTAAAAACAGTTCGGACCACACCGAAATATGCAAAATTTCGTATATTTTTTTAACCGTGGCCACAATATGGTCTGTAATGCTAACAAAAAGAATATGGGCTCCAAACAAAACCTTAAGAATTAGCAAATGGGCTGTAAATTATTAGAAATAATAGCAGATGCGTTGTATGCTGTTTTCCACAGATTTGAGGCTTTCCTAAAAAAAAGGTTGACGCACAAGCAGTGACTGTTGGATGGCCATCCAACGGCCGTCGTGCTTCTTCAATATATGCTCTTCTGCTCCAGCCGCTCAAACAAGTGTCGGCGGGGCTGCCTGCTCCCTCCTCCTCGCAGCCGGCTGTGCTGCCGCGCAGGCCTCACCGCCCCACCGTACTCCCATCGCTGGCCTAGCCATCCCTCTACTCACCCACACCTGCTGTTATTCTCCGGCGACGGCAGACAAACCAGTAAACCCTCGTTCAGTCGTACTCCCCTCCGCGTGGGAAACAACTGCTGAGTCTTTCCTGCCTCCGTGTCGTTCCCTTCCTAGGCCTCACCATCGTCCACCGCCCTGGTGCTCTCGGCGTGTCCTGTCAACGTGGTCAATGACCGACATGCATCTGAAGTGGACTGTACGTGGAGAGGCCGACAGCTGGGTCCACGGCCGCATGCAAGGAAATGCCTCCTTATTATGCACAAAATAATGATTCCTCCACCTGACATCGGGGACCTATCGAAAGGGCCTCAGTATTTCGCGAAAAAAATGTTACCACCGCTGACAGCTCGGACCCACCAGCTATATTTTCGCACGCAATGAAGTGCCTCCTTATTATGCACAAAAAAATGAATACTCCCCCTGTTAGCTGGGACTTAGTATAGTGGCAGGCTGACTTGTGGGCCTACTAAGTTGACGGGGACGGAGGGCTTTGTCAACTTAGTCAATATGCACGATTCTAGCTCTAGTGACCTTACGATGTCCATCCAACGGCTATAGTGCTTCTTCAACCTCTGGTCTTCTTGCTCCAGCCGCCCAAACCAGCGCTGGTCGTGCCTCGTGCTCCTGCCTCCCATGGCCAGGTGCGATGTGGCGGAGGCCTGACCACCCCCTACTACTCCCACCGCTGGCAAGGCCATCCCTCTACTCACCCACACCCCTGTTATTCTGCAGCGACGGCAGCCTCACACCGCAGCGAACCAGTGAACCCTCGTACTCCTCTATGCGTGGGCATCCACCGCCGCGTCTTCCCCGGCTCCGCGTCGTCCCCTTCCTAGGCCTCGCCGTCGTCCACCGCCCTGGTGATCTCGGTGTGGCGTGGTCAACATGGTCAAGGAACGGCTTCCATAGGACGTGGACTGTATGTGGAGAGGCTGACAGCTGGGTCCACGTCCGCAGCAAGGAAGTGCCTCCTTATTACGCGCAAAATAATTATTCCTCCACCTGACAGCGGGGACCCACCGGACGGGCCACCATATTTCGCGAAAAAATGTTTCCCCCCTGACTGCTGGGACCCACCAGCTACACCTTCACACGCAAGGAAGTGCGTCCAAGCAAAAAAAAGGATTCGCCCCCTGACTGCTGGGACCCACCAGCTACATCTTCGCACGCAAGGAAGTGCCTAACAGTCGGGACCCACCTGGTCGAAGCGTACGTAGCGTTGTCATTCTGGTCGCGAACGTGTATGTACATACTGGTCGATGTAGAGGCGCGCACGTGTCGTAGATGTAGAGGCGCGCATGTGTCATAGTAGAGGCACGCACTTAGCATGTACACGTACGTACAACGGCGAGGGTGCAAGAAAGAAAATACGGCCACATACGTACATACGAGCAGGTTCTCTAACGCCTACTCGCGCATATGTACATGGCTGGGTCGGCACGGAGAAACATCGTTGTCGTCGTGTTCATGGGAAGACAGATGGCTGGGTCGGAACGGAATGCGTGGTCGTGTTCATCGGGAGGGCTTGGACAGAACAGGCGATGGAAACGAGGCCTGGCGTACGGCACAACAGAGGAAACAGCCTTGTGTTCGACCGGCCACGTTCGGAACGGGGTCCTGTTGATTGGGAGGGGCCTGGCGTACCGCAAAATGGAGGAAACGGACCTCCTACGGTCGAAACGGGGGTCCTGTTGATCGGGAGGGGTGTGCCGTACTGCAAAATGGACAGAAGAGACTTGTGTTGGAGCGCTACGGTCGAAACGGGGGTCCTGTTCATCGGGAGGGGTGTGGCGTACCGCAAAACGGACGAAACAGACTT
>NC_041389.1:688206618-688221036 GCF_002162155.2 Triticum dicoccoides | reverse complement strand
GCAGCATCGATCGGCTTCAGTTAGCAGCAGTAGCGAAGGAATCGCTCCATCGGGTTCAGTTAACAGCCATCAATCGATCGCTCGGGTTCAGTAACGCGTAGCCTGCAGTGCAATCGCTCGGGTTCAGTTAGAGCCCAACGCCTCGCTCCGCTTCAGTTAGAGCCAACGCCTCACACACACGCACGTACGTACGAGAGAAACGCGCATCGCTCCGCCCCCGACCTCCACCGTAACCGGCAACTCCCCGAAATTTTCCTCCCCCTCGCTCCTACCATGGTTTTTTCCGTCATGGACGGTCCAAAGAATGTCATGCAGCTGCGTCTCCGGCCCGCCCAGGACTAAAAGCCCATTTTCTGTCATGATTTTTTGTCATAGAAGTAGGAGCCCACCACATCTATGATGATACCGGGTTTTGTCACAATTATCGTCATAGAAGTGTCATATGTATGACAGAATTTTTTTCGTTCGACCCAAAATGTCATGGATGTGTCTTTTTTATGTAGTGGAAAGACTGACCAGAAACCATCCCGCATCATTTTTTAGATACCCCAGTAAAAAATACGTGTGTCCACCTATCTGTTTTGTTCCCGTTCAAAAAACACTCATGTTCCAAAAGATATGCTTGTAAATATAATACCTCTGTATTAAAACACAACGATGCCAAGCAGACTAAGGCATAGCCTAGTGGTGGGAAGGGGCTGATGCGTTCCCACCCATCCAGGTTCAAGGCATGGTACTTGCAATTTGGATTTGTTGCACCAATTAAACTGTAGGGGGTTCCCTTACAGTCTTTCTGTCAAAAAAAACACAACGATGCCAAGCACAGCCTTGGGGTTTCTTTCTGAGTAAAGTCTGAAAAAGACCTTTAACTCATAAACATGGTCAGAATTGAACCGTAAACTCTCAATCCATGAATATTGACGCTCTGTACTTAGCAATCCCAGTCAATTCCAGCCCTAAACCGACCCTAAATTGTTTGCCCCACCGGGGAAAGTACACCCCGAATGCTTCTCTCAATGACCACATGGTCTTACTTGTGATATCCAACCCCCCAATCTATCTCCTTTCTCCTTGCTGATGAGTCATTCGTCCACATGAGGCATGACATGATGCAGACCCGGACTCTTGTGGCGAATGTTCACAACCAAGATGAGTTGCCTAGGAAGGGCGAACATTGTTATCGTTGTCGCTGTTATCATCATCAAGGGCATCGGGATCACGCCGATGAAGAGCGTCTGGTGAAAGACGATGCCAGTGTGGCAACAACATGTTGGGTCGAGGAACCTAGTGGTCGACGATTACTAGGCGAGGTAGAACTTGTGCCATCTATGGGGATCGAACGATCGGTGTCAAGGTCGTGGAATATGGAGCTCCTACACTGAGCGCAACCAGGGAGGCATTATCGAGTGTCGAGTCGCTAGAGCACAAAGGATAGCATATCCACAGGTGGTCCTCGATAACTGTCTATGCCACGCCCCGCCTCCATGCCCAGGAGAATCTTCCCAAAATGAATACTCGGCTCCATGGACAAGACAGACTCGCACTTGTGCAATTCTTTTCGTGCATTCCACCCCGTGCACACATTGCAGCCATGTACAACACATCATCAGTCATGGTCCGGAGTTAGCGAAGCACGATAAATCTCTACCCAGCTCCCTGAAGCATCCATGAAATGATTTTGACTGACATTGGGGATTGTATGCTGGTGCACACCATGTGCTTGACCAAATACTTTAAGATCCTCGCCGCCACCTTCACCTGCAGCCCCACGGCGAGTCAGCGACCACCTCTACTAGTAGAGTGCCCATGGGTTGCCACAGGCGGCTCGTGAAATAGTTTACGAGAGTTACATGTTAAATTCCACACATACAAACAATATAACACAAACACAATTATTTAATAACTGAAGTCCATTGTTGCAATGTAATTTGATAACATAAAGAAAAATTAATGACATGTCCATGTAACAAACTAAGCGATGTTCCAACTGAACATCTATTACAAAACTATTAATATCTATATGATGCGCCTAAGAAATTCTTTCACAATATTGGGAAAGTTTCCTCTAGCTTCACTCCCACGATGTTTTAGCAAGTATAATAAAAAATGCTTCCTCAATTCATACCCATCCTGCACAAACAATACATGTAGTTAGTACGAAAATTTCACGCCGAAGGTCTTAAAACATGTAACGCACAATACTCACCGCGCAAACCAGCTTGGCCAATTTTTTTACCGTTCCACCAGAGCACAAAATGAAAAACAAAATAGCCAGACACATTCCTGCAAAACTTTAATTTAATAATATAAAGAATATAGTGATAACAAAAGTAAATGTTTTTGTTATGAATTCATTACCCGTCTATACTCGTTGGAAGAATTCCAACTAGGCAGATTTATTTCGAGTGCTTCTTTGAAATCCCTTGCAAAACTTTTTAATTTCAGTGCATGCCTCAATTTTTTATCCTCTGACAATTGTGACGTTCGAATATGATCCATAATATATAGACGACGTGCCTCTTTGTCGACGATGTACAAGATGTATCGGCCGATGGATGCATAGGGAAGATAAATCTACAAGTGGAGCTATTAGAAACAACAATAAACCATGATAACAATGGACAAAATACTTTACTTACCTTGTTGCACGATGAGATTTCGTTCTCCATCCCAGACCAGCTATCAAATAATGTTGCCGTTTGGATGGTTTCCTTCTCGCAAAACTTCTGACCTCGTGTTGACTCTAACATGTTAATACTAATGACACATAGAATGAAGAGTTACGATAACTTACACAAAATCATAGATCCATGTAGTGTACAGGAGGGTCTGTGAACAATACTCCCTCGTCATATGCCAGCATACGCACGGCGGCGTTGAAGCAATCATTGTCCATGGGTTGCTCCATGTTAAGTATGCACTAAAGTTTCTTAAGACTTAAGCCCATTGGATCGGGTGTCGAGCTCCGGACCCATACCTTCCTATAAATTGGATGGTAAGAAGAACAATAATATACATCCGCACATTAAATATTGATACTTGATGCTTACTCCAAACACCCAGCATCATCGATCGACATGATTTAGTTGAAGAGGCCGGCAAGTAATTCACGTTGGTTCGTGGGTATGGTAGTGATTGGGGCAGGACGTTTGTCTTTGACTATGTCAGATGGATTATCCAGGATCTTGAGATCAACATTAGCAAAAGTTTCTTCATCGGCAGGTTGATGGTATATGGGACCTCCTTTTAGCTTATTCAGCTCTGAATCGAATAAAATGACAACTAATTTTTGACGAAAATGTTTCATATCCTCCTACAATATATATAAAAACAATTTATATAATCTTTTGAGATAAAATAACGAGATAATGTATAAAAATGAAATACCTGGGTGAACTGGTCTGACAGTCCATGTGATGTCCAGTATTCCATATAATTTAGCATAAAAAGTCCACATGATATGCTATAATATTATAAAATAATGCTTTAGAATATAACATAGATGAATCAAATAAACAAACCATTATAACAAGTGCTTACCCATCGGTTTGTATTGCCTCCTGAAACTGCTCTACAACCGTCCATTTTGTAACATTGAGATCGGGCCACTTATGACCTCTGATAAACTTCGGACTATGGTATGCAAGTTTCAGCCATTTCTCGAGTCCTAGTAACTATTATATATATATATATATATATATATATATATATATATATATCTGTGTGTGTGTATGTATGTGTGTGTGTGTGTGTGTGTGAAATGTTAGGGATGAGGTCAAACAAAACAAATCTTAAGATGAGTAAAAAAATAGATAGTTACCGTAGTAGCCAGGTCATTGCGTTTGACATTCTCACCAAGTGAGTCCAATACTTGGATCTCTCGTTTTTTGGCATTGGCGACTGCTAGATACCAATGGTAGCCCGACATGTTAATCGGAATGAATAACTGGTGTAAATATCATACAAGTCACATTCACAATTAGATATAAATATTAATAAATCATTAAACACATGAACTAAATAAAAACAATCCATAATTATATGCATGGATAACAAGACAAAAACTCACCATATCTTGCTGTAGATAAGTATTAACATGACGCACGATGCGACGATATTTTGATGGGTCTATGTCTCTTTCCCCGTCTTCTTTTATCTGACCAGATACAAACGTGCTAATAATGTGTACCTTTTCACTCGCCATGTCTTGTAGATGCTCATGAGCAAGCATGCAATATATGTAAGCATTTATCACCTATAATCAACATTTAGATTATATTTATATTTTATGATATTATATATTGTTCATATTATTAATTACAAAGTTTGTGCAATTGGTCTTACACCGTCATGTAAGAACATATCATCTTTCATAAGGCATTTCAAATCGTCGGTTGCTAACAAGGCATCTCCAATGTCCACAGACTGGGTATTCTTGGGGGCAGACTTGATTGATTCGATGACTGTAATATCTCTAGGGGTACAAACATAGTCTGTCAAGTTCATAAAAAAGTTAGCCAACTTAGTAAATAGAATGTGCCAAATTAGTTGAATACAAAAGGCAATATCACAAAAGTAAGATTGATAATAATATTACAAAATACCTTATGGGATAACATGTAAATTAGCATCCTTTTTTGGTTTGTTATGAGATATAACCTCTCCGACATTATTATATTGTGAATTTCCGGCCCCTTTCAGCGACATTGCATCTGAACCCTCAATGGATTCTTTCCATGCATCTCCACGTGTAAAATCATCATTGGCTGGAGGAAACATGTGTCGGCTCATCGTTGGGACAGATGTCATCCACTCATTAGACAGAAGGCGCCTATGATACGTCGACACGTGGCACGGCCAATCAAGTTTAAATGGGCCGGCCCATCTAAAGGCCCACAAGATTTGGCGGCCCATAATGGGCCAGCCCAGTTAAAGGCCCACAAGATTTTGCGGACTATAATGGGCTGGCCCAGCTAAAGGCCCATAAGATTTCGCGGGCCATAATAGGCCGGCCCAGGTAAAGGCCCACAAGATTTTTGTGTGACATAATGGGTCGGCCCAGGTAAAGGCCCACAAAATTCTTGCGGATCATAATGGGCCGGCCCAGCTAAAGGCCCACGAGATTTCGCCAACATTAATGGGCCGGCCCAGCTGTAGGCCCACAAGATTTTGAGGACCCTAGTAGGCCGGCCCATTAACTAGCTGCCATGTTTTGGGCCAAATGCCGGCCCATAATTGATCCGGTCCATTAATGGCCTGCCACATTCTGAGCCTAGTAATGGCCCATATAAGATCCGGCCCGTCAAAAGCCTCCCACTTTCTCGGCTAAATCACGGCCCAGATCAGGTCCGGCCCTTTAAGAGGTTTTGGGCTCAATTATGGCCCATATCAGATTCAGCCCGTTGACTGAACGCTATGCTTTTGGGCCCACTTGCTAAAGGCCCATTTAGTAATTCAGCCAGATATTAGTTTCGGCCTGTTAAGGGCCCATTTAACATTTCGGCCCTATATTAATTTCGGCCTGTTAAAAGCCCGTCATATAGTTGGGCCTAACTACGGCCCGGTTTGCATCCGGCCTGCTCGCAGCTAATATCTGATTGGGCCAAACAAGGACCGAGACAACTTTGGCATGTTAAAAGCCCGTGAATTGATTCACACAATCATGGGCCCGGGTCCATTTCGGGCTACCGCCGGCCCGTGAGCTATTCGGCACATTTCAGGACCAGCCTACTTCTCAGCCTCCTAAAAGCCCATTGAGTTTTCTTGCGAAAAGAGGGCCGGGGGTTACTCGGCCTATTAAAGGCCCGAATCTATTAGTGGGCCAGTTTGACGTGGCCCATGATGCGGATCATACATCGTGATTGCATGACGGCCTGATTATGTACTGTAATTATGCGGTTTGGCCGGTTTACTACGAAGACAGGATATATATACAGTAAAATAATGGCAGCGTCGTGAATAAGAAAAAACCTAGACTATACAATAAAGAAATTACGGCATATTACATCCACTGGGCATCAAAGTTCGCCACTATGATAATAAAGCACAAGCAGACAAAAGATTACATACACTGGGCATCAAAGATCGCCACCAATGCAAATAAACACGCCGACAAAATAATATACAAACCCGACAGCACTTCAATAGAGTTCAAGAAAGGTTAGCCCTGCCGGGGAGCTGCAGCGCAAGCAGCTGAGCAAGATGATGAGACTGCGCTTGTTCAACACTTATATCTTCCTCACTCTGAAAGATAAACAAGCAGACAGATGACAGGTTTTGCACATAAAAGTATAAGTGCTGACAATTCATCACATTTCTTACTGACCAATAAAGTGACACAGTTTAAAATTGTATTAACACAATATGGTATTGTTCAGGTCAAGACATGGCAGGAATTGACATTGTGAAGGAGTTGGCAGCTTCACGACACCACTGGATTACAGATCAAGAACTCATAAGTATCAATGGTTAGTGTGCTGTCAATTTATCCCATTTCAGATTGGCAAATAAAGAGACAGTTTAAATAATAGTAGAATGATATGACATTGTTCATAGTTAAGACATTGCAGAATATGACATTGTGCTGTAGTGGGTAGGTTCACCACACCACTGGATTACGGATGAAAAACAGAAGCATACATGCAGTGCAAAAGAAGATCACTTGCTCTGTATAGTTTAATTTACATGGTATGAAGAAGGAACTTGGTTGTACAATTGAAAACTTAAATTTAGAAGGACAAACTTTTGTTTATGAACTACATAATAAACTTTAAACATGCAATTTGATGCAAACACCAAAAATAAACAGCTGTTGCAGTCATGCCTAACCAAATATACACAACAAAGTTTCAAGGCTTGAGAAGGACAAACTTACATTACTGGTGAAGACAGGCTCTATAAAGCCCTTGTCCATGCTGATGGGGGGGGGGCAATTCAAGAAGTTTACCACAGAATGTTCTTCATAAGCATTGCCTTTATTCTACATTTTGTTAAGAGTAAATATAGATGTGATAATATATGAAAAAAATGGAGAATATTTAAGATAAGATGAAAAGAGATGCTACATAACCAAGTAGCTATAAATGTATGTGCAACGATACAGGCAAAAGGCATAGCCAAGAGCAATGCACAGCTAAACTTCTTTAGTACCAACCTTATGGTAAGAGTAAATATAGATCTAATGTGTAGAAAATGGAGGGCAAAGGAAAATAACCTGCAGAGTGATGGTACATGAACAACTACCTATCAATATAAGTACACTGATAAAGGACAACATGTACTTACAAGAACAATGCAGAGCTAAAAAATTCATTGGCATTGGATATATTCTACACTAATGTAACCATTCATATAGATCAGACAATTTGGAGCGAACAATTGATAAGCAAGCTATCATGCATACTGCTGTCACATAATGAACCTGGTATGTATGCAAGTACAGTGATACAGGACAATAGGTACTAACAAGAGCAAAGCAGCGGGCAACATATTTGCGATATCCCGTCGTTCTTTTCAAACCGGAATTCTTCTTCGAGTTGATTCCCTGCAAAAAAGATTCGTAAGGCACATGCGGAAAAGTAGAAGTTCAAATTGTCATGTGATTTCATAGACAATACCTCATCCTAGGAACAAGACCAGTGCATAACAAGGTTTTTCCATTCAATGTCTTCTAAATTTAGCACATGAGACTTCACCGGAAATTCGTTTATAGACTTGCCATCAAAGTGTGATTTCCTCAGGTAACAGCGATACTGCTGCAATGCTTCCTTGAAAAGCACAAGCAAGCTTTGCTCGTCATGACTATCCAGATTGACCCTCACCTAGTTACAACAATGTAATGTAAATCATTGATGTGTTCGATCAGCAGAAAATAGGAAAATAATAACCATGAATAATAGCACTTACACGTAAGTTGGACAAGAAGATGTGAAAATGGTGTTTGTCTTCACAATAATCTTCCCATGATGGGAATATATGCACGTAGTCCCTAACAACATTGAAAGCATTGTCTTTTAAACTGGGAATAAATGGAATGGGGTTCCAATATGCAGGAATTGGCCGTCTCTATAGTTGGGATAGGCCTTCGGCCGGTGGACTTGCTGTACTTTTTGCTGGAGTGGGATTTTTCTGTGGTACGGCCGGTGCTATGAAAAATGAAATCGGTATACCTTTTGCTGGAGTGTAGGTCCTGTGTGGTGGGGCTAGTGGTGTGCACTACAGGAAACAGGTAATTTGTTTTCTGTGGATTACAGACGGCAAAGACATAAATCCAGACGGCAAAGAGTTTGCCGTCAGGAAGTAGACGGCAAAGTCAGACGGCAAAGATTAATCGGCAAGGAATACTTTTCCGTCTGCTATTTTTTCTGGATGACGGAAAAGATTTTGCCGTCAGTCTATACCGTTTGCTGTCAACTAGACCGTCCAGACGGCAAAGAAAAGCAACCTAACAGACTAACGACCCTGACGGACGGCGTTAGTGTTTTGCCGTGAGCCAGACTACTTCTTTGCCGTTAGGCAGAAACATCACAGACGGCAAAGCGTTCTTTTTTATTAAAAAAAATTGGATCAACAGTTTCGTCATCGCACGTACACATCATCTCGTCCAAAGCTCACCGGAGCAGAGAGTCTTGCCGCCCGCACGCGCCCAATAGTCATGTCGAGGCAGTACTCCATGCCGACCTCACCGGAGAAAAGCGCTGCGGCCGGAGGGAGGCCACGCTGGATGGAGGCCACGCCGGAGTGAGGAGGCACTGGAAGGAGGAGGTCGCGCTGCTTGCCGGAGTGAGGAGGCACCGGAGGGAGGAGCCCGTGCCGCGCGGCCCGCGCCGCGCGGCCCGCGCTGCTCGCCGGAGTGAGGAGGCCATGCCGCCCGCGCTACTCGTCCGTGTGAGGAGGCGATGGAGGTAGGAACCCACGCTAGTCGCGCTGCTCGCGGAGTGAGACATCCACGCTACTCGCCGGAGTGAGGAAGCCGCCATGCCGGCCGCGCTGTTCACGCTGTCTGCACCGTGCTGCTCGCCGTAGAGAGGAGGCGCTGGAGAGAGGAGGCGCCAGAGGGAGGAGGCCGCGCTGCCTGGAGTGAGGAGGCGCGGAAGGGAAGGGACCGCGCTGCTCGCCGGCCTGTGCTGGGGAGTGGGTGGCGGGGTGGGGTGCTGGGGAACGGGCGGCGCCGCGAGGCAGGAGGACGGCGCCGGTTTCCATGGCGACGAGGGACGGGGCCGGCTCGACGGGGATGGGGGACAGGGCCGGCTCGAGGGAGGAGAGAGGATGGGGCAGTTGGAGGGGAGCGTGGCTCGGTGCTAGGGTGGCCGGCGGCGACCGGGACGAAGCTGCTGGGGAGTTACGAGAGAGAGAGAGAGAGAGATGGGTATGAGACAGAGAACGTGGTGGGGTCGGCTGAGGGGTGAGAGAACGTGGGGGAGAGAGAGAGAACGTGTTGGGGGCATGGGAGGGAGATATAACGTGGGGTGTGGATCGTGCCACCTCATCGATCCGCGAGGTCGATCCGTGAGGTGTGTTTCTTTTTTGTCGTCTGCCGTTTATATTACAGACGGCAAAGTTATTTGCCGTATGCGGTTTCTACTACAGACGGCAAAGAGCACTCTTTGCCGTCTATAGTAAAAATTGCATAACACAAAGTTTCTTTGCCGTTTGTAATATAAATCATAGACGGCAAACATTTCTTTGCCTTTTGTAATAAAAATAGCAGACGGCAAAGTTTTCTTTGCCGTCAGTCGTTCTTTGCCGACAGCAGCTGACGGCAAAAGTGCTCTTTGCTGTCTACCCCGATGAATAGCTGACGGCAAAGATGCTCACTGACGGCAAACTAGCTGTTTCCTGTAGTGGTGGCCAGTGAAGTATGGGTACAGTCTGCTGGAGTCGGTCCTATCTTTTGTGTCACTGGTTGTACAGCCAATATAAGTGGGGCGCTGTCTGATTTCTCCAGCACCACCATGTTTTTCAAGGACTTTGCTGGTGCTCCTTCAGGTTCGGCAATCACCCTCTTCCTTTTTGATGTCTGATGCACAAGAACAACATTTGAGTGCAAAAACATGGTATGACGACAGATGGAATATGTATTGATAATGGATGGGCATAGCATCTCGAGTTATATGATGAGTAAACTAAGCAGATGGTGGTGCAACAAAGTAGAAGAAATGCAAGACAACATATGCAAGATACGCGCAATCAATAAAACCTTGCCAAATTAGAACAGGCACCTTGATGGGTGAACAGGATAGGCCATCTGCCTTTGACTCCTCGAGGTTAGAATAGTCATTAGAATGATATACTGAACAAGAATCAAAAGGTGGGGAGCGTACGAGTTTGATTGCTTCCAAAATGGCACTCAATGCCTTGGTGCCAATTTTGTAAGTCATTGCAGTGTTCCACTATATTCTTCTGATGCGTGGATTCTGATATTCACTGTAATTGCGTATAATATCTGAGAACCATGAAAACATAAATAGTTGTGATATTATCTTTGTAATGCAGGTGATATTCTAATATAGAGGCGCCCCTGTAAACACTTATGTGCTATCACTGGATTCTGATGAGAGAGCTCATGTGTGCTGTAATATCGTGCGTGCATTTATATAATCTGGCACAAGTACACAAAAAATAGGCTCCAGAAGTAAGGATAGTTGGCAGATGATAGGTTCATAATATACTGTATAGATAGTTTATTGCCAAACCATGATAACAAGAGCACACAACAACTAGGCAGATCATAGTGTACATAACAGGGGTACACCATAACCACGATATATAAATCGGGAAAGTGGAACTGGCTTGAAAATACGGTGTTGTATTGCCGCTAGTAATTGAAAGCCTATCGATCGCGTACAGGCCAGCACTATCGAACATGGTAAAGAAGAGCAAGCAGATTTTGGATAATAAAATGTTGGTTGCGAAGTGCCCACACTTGATGAACCAGAGCACATTAAGAATGCAACTCCCAGCTGTCTCTCGACCATTTCAGGCGGTTGGATGAAGATCCTATGTCTCCTAACCCTTCTTCTTCCTCGTCTGTGATTCTTCCCATACAAAACACTACACGGGCCGCCGGCCGGACCACCGGCCCCCACCGCCTGTGTTCCTCCACCACCCCCACCCCCCACCCTCATCGAGTTTTCTTCGTTCGGCGAGGCCCCACAACCACCCGAGCCCCTTGGATCGCACCGGCGAACTCCAGCGAGCTCTGAAAAATCGACTGACCCAATTTTGAAATTTAGTCTACTGTTATTTAACTAGTATGGAATATAAAAGGGGAAAACCATAAGCATTGGGAGTATAGTGTTGAGCGTGCCATGGCGGATCTGAAGGTGCAAACGGACAAAGGCAACTTCACAACCAAGACAAGAAATCAGAGTAAAGCAGTGGCGATCTATTTTCTTGCTGCGATAAGTAAGTTGAGCAGATACAAAAGAGTACCGCCTCTGGTGCGGCGTCGTGTACGCATCTGGTGAGACTTTGGCGGTGCTGCGGTAGCGATGGCTGTCGGCGGCATGGAAGCAGATCTAGGAGGGTAGACGGTGGCGGCGTGGCGCGGTGGACGAGACGGTCATAGGAGCGGCGTCGGCAAGGTGGACGACGGCGGGGATGAAGCGAGAGGACGGGATGTAAGGATCCCGGTCCGAAGGCATGGATGAGGGAGGTCGATCTCTTGTAATGGACGGCGGCGTCGGGGTATCAGCTCCGGCATGGTGGAGGAGGACGGCGGTGGATGGGGTGGCGGACGGCCGCAGACGTAGGAGGGTGGGGTGGAGAGGGTGTTTTGGCACCCACGAAGTACGAATGGGGAAAAGGGAGGTAGAGAGGAAGGGGGAGCCATGTAGTCAGGGCGCGCTTGTCTCAAATGCGTGGAAATTTACAAACTTAGACCCCGTTTCAAATTTCTACTACGTACATCACAACAACATTAGTCGGTTGGGGATAGGACTGTAATCTCGCATACACCAAATATTTGCCGACGAGACTTTGTTTTTGGCGCCCACCATGTATGAATATGAATCGGGGAGGGAGTCGATTTCTGCCGAGGGCACACTGTGTTTTGGCGCCCACCGTGTATGAATCCGGGTGAGAGGCGGTTACGTCACGTTTGGGTGAAATTACAAACCTACCCCTATCGAAACCTATAGAAATCCAGCAGATAGGCTTTGCGCGGCAGGGATAGGCAGTAGTGATTTCCATCTCGCAGATTTTGGTTTCGGGCAGTTACTGCGACTTTCCCCGCTTCATTCAAATTTTGCACAGTGCACGTTTACCGTGCCAACTCAATTCGAATCCCGTTTGTATTCTACTATTTTTTTCGGGCGGGATCCATTTTCAGTTGGAATTACATTTTATATACATCATTTTTTTACATATATACTTTCAAAAGCACAACACCATTTATACATAAATATGGTTTACAAATGGCATGATCTCAGATTCATAAGGTTGTATCCATCAATTTGTATTTTCAAATATTTGAAACCACTTTATGTTGAAATCCAATGTATGCATTCCTCGCTAACTGTCTCCAATTAATGTGTGTTTCATGCGGGTTTTTTTTAACTTCTCAAACATGTATAATGTGTTTCACACACGCAACATATAGTGTAATCCCGTTTAGACACTAATTGCATATAAACCATGCATTGTTTGTAATTGAAGAATCTATGGATCATCAATATTGATAAAATATATAACATTACACGTGTGCGCAAATTCAAATGAATATGCATGTTTGATACACCAATTTGCATTATTATATTATCGATGTCGTGATCTCCAGTTTAAATATTTGAATCCCCTTTAATCTAGATATTTGTCTCATATAGCTATCACTCATGCTTATATAGGACTATCTCTCTGGCCTATATGCGTTCATCGTCTCTCAGGCATCTCTCGTGCTACCTGTATGTCGACAATGATCTTTTATCTTTGTAACACACTGACGGTACTCTCTCCATCGACCTTCATCACTCTATCTCTCTCTAAGTATATCTCGCTCCCTGCTATGTGTCTCTAGCTATGATTCTCCATGTGGAATCTCTTTCTCTCACACAAACACAAAACTTTGTCTCCCGGGGTCTCATTTCTCTCAACTATTTCCATGTGTGCCACTCGCACACCCCTCATACAGAGATGTCTTTCGCTCCTTAGATATGAGAACCTAGAACTCTTCCTCTTCAATATCTCTTTCTCACACAGAAACACAAACTCTGTCTCCCAGGGTCTCATATTTGTCCATTGTTCTCTTGTATGTCGCTCAAACACACCCTCTCTCCCTAGAGATATCTTGCGTTCCCTCATATGTATCTCTATCTATCACTCTCCTTGTGAAATATCTTTCTCTCTCACAGACACAAAACTCTGTCTCTCTGGATCTCATTTCTCTCTGATATTTGTTTGTATGTGACTCACATGCACCCTCTCTCTATCTCTCTCACACCCACACACATAACCCAGCCTTCTGATCCACTCGACTCCTATCTCTAGTGCACACTAGCTAGCATCTTTATCTTTCTATTTATCTGTTTCTCCATCAACCTTCTTTCTCGCCCTCACTCTTGATTCCTATCACGCACACTACATATGTTTCTCTCTACATGCATGCAGTCAAGTGCCCTCTCACACACATATATAACTTCACCCTTTGAACCACCCGACGGTCATCTCCGACACCCAAACTAACGGATGTCTCTCTAGCTAGCATCTCCATCTCTGTATCTATCTGTAGTTTCTTTGTCAACATTTCTTTCTCACACGGAGTCTTGCTTCCTATCACCCACACTATATATGTCTATCCATACATATGCATTTATAGGTTGATCTCTTTTTCACAATCGTTGCGCTTCACCCCCTCTGCTCGCATTAGATGCATGCTCCAGCCCACGCCACTATCTCTTAAAGACAAAAACACATGCTCAATTGTCGGGACTTCTTTCCTGCATTCTCACATGCATGCATATTGTCATACCGATCTGTCTCTCCCATGTCGTTGATATTAGGACTTATGTCTTCTTTCTTTTATCTTGATCATGCGCGCGCGCACACACACACACACATCCCACGTATACATGTATACCTCTCACACATGCACGTTCAAGGTCTCTATGTGTCCATACGTAGTTAATTACCCTCAATCCTAACGCTACATCGAATCGTTCTCCTCTTTTGTGCACATAACTTCCGCCTGGATGGGCAAAACACACACTCACACTTAACAATCTCCTTCTAGCTACCCCCCCCCCCGTCCCGCGTGCCTCTCACTCTTCCCCTATATCCCCGAAACCAATAAGACCATCCCTTTGTTTAATTCCCGCCTACATGCACCATCGATATATAGTAGTCTTCCGTGGTGTCTCTCGAAAAAACACGTTCTCTCGATGTCGACTCCTCTCACGCGCAAGCACCTTCTCTTCCCTCCTA
>NC_041389.1:688142002-688206234 GCF_002162155.2 Triticum dicoccoides | reverse complement strand
CACACACACAAACACACACACACACGCACTCCCCCACACACACTTAGACTCCATCTCTCTCTCTCTCTCTCACACACACACACAAACTAAGACTCCATCTCTCTCTCTCCCTCTCTCTCTCACTCTCTCTCTCTCTCTCACACACACACACACCACACACTAAGACTCCATCTCACACACACATGCTCTAGGTGGAGCATTTGTTCCTACCACCCTTCATCCAACCTTACCCGTATGATAAACAATCACCTTTATTTACTTGCATAACATGGATAGATTCCACTTTACTTTAGTTGTCAGCAAACTTATCATCTGTATACCCTTATAAAAAATGAGTTGGCGATGATGGTGTGCCTGCCATCTTGTAATACAGACCGTATGATCTATATCTGACGGATAGGAAGCAAACTATGATAATTTTACAAAAGATACCCGCACCTCTCTCCACATCATTATCTCCCGCAACCTCATTGCTCAGCAAATAAAAAAGGAATAAGTCTCTGGAACAATCTAGCATGCATGGTGGCCGCTGCCGCCTGCCGGCGCCGTCCATCCCCATGCCTCCGCCCATTCCGGCCACCAGTCACCACCACGCTCCACTCCTCCTCGCCTTATCTCTCATCTTTCATTTTTTCGATGACATTCTCGAGATACCAGTTTTCCGATAAAATTCTCGAGATATGATTAGTTTTTACACATGGGGTTACTCCTGCATGGGTCAATCACAACAGATGTTTCGTAAAAAAATGCATATTGATGTTCCGTGCAATGCACGAGAATATTGCTTGTAATTATATAACACAAATCACGAGCAGGAAGTGACATTTTTTTGACACAACTACGTTAACATGGCCACGTATATCCGATCAGGAAGGAGAAGGGAAGAGGGCTGTGGAGTAACGTTTTTTTACCACAATTTCTTAGGAAACTGAGTGCAATAAATGAGTAGTTTTGCAAACTACCATTACTACTACACCTGAAACGGTTCAAAACCTATACTCCCTTGCCAGCGCGCGCTTCCCGCGTGAAACGGTCAGCGTCGCCTGGAATGTCAGTGCCGCATTAATGCCCGGCCAGAGTGGAGGCGACCTCTCACTGGCGCCATCTTTGAAGTGGCGCGACGGCCGAGAGAGCGCCGCTTCCCGGTGCACGCGACTGCTCCGTGTCGAGACTGGCCATAGGCCCTGTTTGGATCCATGGGTTAGAGTTAGTTTGAGATAGTTGGGGCTCAAATAGCCCTAAAGTATCCGAGCATGAGGGTTTAAATTGGAGCAAGTTGCACCGAACCCACCAAAAAAAACTATCCCACCCAAGAGGTGCTAACTTGAGATAGTTATCATTGGGACCACTGAAAAATCACTTTTCTCTCTCCATGAAGTGCATTTATTGTCAATCTAACCCAGTCACCCAAACACCTCTTTGGCTACAGTTAGTTCAGGGTTAGTCATGAGTTAGTCTAACCTCTAGCTAAGTTGGAGTATCAAACAGGAGCAGTATAGGACATGCAAGTTGCTCAAAGCATACAGGCAAATTCGTACGTGAAAGGATTTTTTTCTTTTTGAAAACAGAACTGTCGGGGGTTTATGATTCCACCAACACCTATGGGGACAGGGCCCCTTTCGGTTCGGTGGGGGGCGGAGAGCGCACAAAGAGCGGATCGAGGCGGTGCACGCGGGGGGATTTTACCCAGCTTCGGGCCGCACGGATGCGTAAAACCCTACTGCTGCTTGTTTGTGCGTATTGAATCTTTGCTCAGGAGCGATCGACGCTACCAGACTGAGCGTGGGAGTGTTTCTGGTATCTCCAATGAGCCGAACTGGCCGAACCTCCTCTACGTTGCACTTGGGCCTCCTTTTATACTTTCAAGGGGTTACCCACAGGTGGCAACGTAGACTAGAAGGGTAAATAGGGAAAAGGATGCGGTAGGTGCAGCTACCGCTACTTTGGATACAGTGCACCCTACCTAACTCTGACGGCAGGGGATAAGGGCATTAAATGCCTATCTGAGTCTCCTAAACAGTGCAAAAGGTGACCGTTAGAAGCGCCACCGTTTGCCATGATGGGCTTCTCTTCATCTCCGCTTGCCACCACGTACCCCTAGCTGCACGGCCTCCTGCCACGTGTGCTTGGGAGAGTCCCAGAGCGACACGTTAGCAGGTGTGCTGGAGCGCGGGCACGAAGTGGGGGTTTCCCGCGGCAAGCTCCTTGTCGCGGCCGTCGTCTTGTCGCGTCCGGAAGCTTGTCGCTCGCCGGATCTTGCTGAGACGCAGGGCGCGTCGCGGCAAGCTTTCTTGGTATGCCTTGAGTAGCCTTCCCGGCAAGCTGATCTTGCCGGGGTCTTGTCTCTTCCCGACAAGATCCTCTTGCCGGGGCCTTGTTTGGCCTTCCCGGCAAGCTCCTCTTGCCGGGGCCTTGGTTTGAGTACTTTGTTCTTGAATGGTCTTCAAGGGATCCACGGAGGGTCTTGGCGGTCACCGGGCAAGCCTTGCCGCGGGGTGCTGCAACTGCCCGTGCACAAGTTCGGGATACTAGGGTACCCCTACTCTAGTACACCGACAGGAGCCCCCGGGCCTGGGCCATACACGGTGCCGAGCGCTGTTGGGCCAGGCCCAAAACAGTGCACGGGCAGGTGCGGCCTTGGTCATGCCGAATCTAACTCCGCTCCCACCGCGCACGCCCAGAACGGCACACGTCAAACGCGGCGTCGTGGGTGAGATCGTGGGTGGCGTGCGTGGGGCTAAGCCCCCCGAGCATGCGCCAGGCCACGATGATGGGGACGATTCACGCCCTCCTCCTTAAACGGAGGTAGGTGTGGGGGCGTGGTGCATTTACTGGACGGGGCCGGTGCGCGGTTTCCGGGACGTCCACTCCCCGTGTTCACGGGGCGGAGCGAGGCCGCCTCATCTGTCACCTTGGTTCTGCATCCCCGCCACGCGGCTCCCATGCGCTTGGGGTCACGGACGGTGGAGTGGGAAACTGGGCCGTCGCGAGCGGGTTGGCCCCGACTCCCTGCCCTTCCCGTGCCTTGATTCGCTGAGCGGGGCGGCCGAGCCCCGCTTCCAGCGCCACCGTCGCCGTTCAGCCTTCGGACGACCCCCGGGATGTTCCCTTGGTGTCTTCTGGCACCCGTAACTCGCCTAGGCACTCCTCTTGCCCTTTTCGCCTCCTTGACCTGCCTCCTGAAAAGAGGGGCAGGAAAGGGATTACGGGCATCTTATCTTTTTAATTTGTAAGCCTTCGGGCCTCAGCTGTATCTAGAACTTGTAATCCTGTCTTTCATGTTTTTCATCCTCTATGGACTGTACCTGAGTGGGATGTTTTTTTAATGAAAAGAGGATGCTTGCCGGGTTATTTGTCTCGTGAGCTAAACCCACGCCAAGGAGCGAATCCTTGGTATCCCTCGGACAGACATTTCATCTCCCGGCAACAGGTCCTGCCGCCTTCCCACGTCGCTCAACCCTTCTCACATTTGAGACGGAGGCAGGAACAAGGTGGGTGCGGTCTCCTCATTTCATCCCTTTGCTGCCGCGACTACGACCAAACTTGGCCCTGAGAACGAGCCCCAGGGCCTAGAGTCGAGGGAGCACGGCAGTTTCCGGGAAGAAATGTGGTTTCGCATTCCCCAGTCCATAAGAGGATGCATGATAAGGGATGAAAGACTTATCTGATGTTGCAGCCCCCGGCAACTCTGGTTTGCCGTGGACGATTCTTGGCACTCGCAGCCCCCAGCGATACTGGCTTGCCGGGGAGGCTTTTATCCTCAGCAGAGAACTTTGTCGTTCTCGATGCCGGCTTCCGGCAAGCTTGTTGCCAGGAAGGCTTTTATCTTCGGCAGAGAACTTTGACGTTCTCGATGCCGGCTTCCGGCAAGCTTGTTTGCCAGGAAGGCTTTTATCTTCGGCAGAGAACTTTGACGTTCTCGATGCCGGCTTCCCGCAAGCTTGTTTGCCAGGAAGGCTTTTATCTTCGGCAGAGAACTTTGACGTTCTCGATGCCGGCTTCCGGCAAGCTTGTTGCCAGGAAGGCTTTTATCTTCGGTAGAGAACTTTGACGTTTTCGATGCCGGCTTCCGGCAAGCTTGTTTGCCAGGAAGGCTTTTATCTTCGGCAGAGAACTTCGACGTTCTCGATGCCGACTTCCGGCAAGCTTGTTTGCCAGGAAGGCTTTTATCTTCGGCAGAGAACTTTGACGTTCTCGATGCCGGCTTCCGGCAAGCTTGTTGCCAGGAAGGCTTTTATCTTCGGCAGAGAACTTTGACGTTCTCGATGCCGGCTTCCGGCAAGCTTGTTTGCCAGGATGGCTTTTATCTTCGGCAGAGAACTTTGATGTTCTCGATGCCGGCTTCCGGCAAGCTTGTTGCCAGGAAGGCTTTTATCTTCGGCAGAGAATTTTGACGTTCTCGATGCCGGCTTCCGGCAAGCTTGTTGCCAGGAAGGCTTTTGTCTTCGGCAGAGAACTTTGACGTTCTCGATGCTGGCTTCCGGCAAGCTTGTTGCCAGGAAGGCTTTTGGCGAAGAACTTCGTTGTTCTTGACACCGGCTCCCGGCAAGATCGTCGCCGGAAAGGCTTATCGCGAAGAACTTCGTCGTTCTTGACGCCGGCTCCCGGCGAGATCGTTGCCGGAAAGGCTTACGGCGAAGAACTTCGTCGTTCTTGACGCCGGCTCCTGGCGAGATCATTGCCGGAAAGGCTTACGGCGAAGAACTTCGTCGTTCTTGACGCCGGCTCCCGGCGAGATCGTTGCCGGAAAGGCTTACGGCGAAGAACTTCGTCGTTCTTGACGCCGGCTCCCAGCAAGATCATCGCCGGAAAGGCTCATGGCGAAGAACTTCGTTGTTCTTGACGCCAAAAAGATTGGTCCTAAGGGCGTTGCCAGCCCCCGGGCCATAACTGCGTTCAAACATAGCAAGTGATTAGTATCCGAAGTGCACTTAACTCGTTTGCGAATTTTGACTTCTGCTACATATTCCCTATGCCTGCTGGAATGCTTTCCGGTGCGTGTGATCCAGCCAACAGCGCTTGAGGGAACGGGCCCTTAGCGGCTATTCGAGAACATCGCTTCCCGGAAAGGTTTACCTTCTTGGTTCTAGCGCAACCGCACAAGTTGCCGAGCAGACTCGAGGCAACATGGAGCGCAACTAGCCCCGAGAAGGCTCCTCGGCATACAGGTCTATGCAGAAATCTCAAATAAATAGCACATGCTATCTTCCTGTTCAACCCCTCTTTGTACGTCCACCCTACGCTTTCTAGGGAAACTTGCCGATGCAGGCACCCTTGCCGCGAGCGCCGAGTGCGGAACTTCAGCAGCCTGCTGGCGGGGTCGCTACCGACAAGCAATCTCGTCGCAACTAGTTGCAGCTCGCTTAAGTTGTTGAGCGGACTCGAAACAAAGTAAGGGTGCTAGCGGCCCACTTAATTTTGCTGAGCGGACTTGAAGCAAAGTAAGGGCGCTAGCAGCTCACTTAAGTTGTTGAGCGGACTCGAAACAGAGTAAGGGCGCAACTAGCTACGAGTTGATTCCTCCGCGCACAGGTTTTCCGTACAAAGAGAAAGATCTCCGAGGCGGATAACCTTATACAGAAAGGAAATATCTAAAGTCTCGCACGACTTAGCTTTTTCTGTTGCCGCACCGACGTCGTTCTTTCGCTCGCTCGCTCTTTAGGAGCCATGACGATGAAGAGCAGCCGCCGCCGAAGCCCCCTACATGGCGCGCCAGAGATGTCGGGGGTTTCTGATTCCACCAACACCTATGGGGATAGGGCCCCTTTCGGTTCGGTGGGGGGCGGAGAGCGCACAAAGAGCGGATCGAGGCGGTGCACGCGGGGGGGATTTTACCCAGCTTCGGGCCGCACGGATGCGTAAAACCCTACTGCTGCTTGTTTGTGCGTATTGAATCTTTGCTCAGGAGCGATCGACGCTACCAGACTGAGCGTGGGAGTGTTTCTGGTATCTCCAATGAGCCGAACTGGCCGAACCTCCTCTACGTTGCACTTGGGCCTCCTTTTATACTTTCAAGGGGTTACCCACAGGTGGAAACGTAGACTAGAAGGGTAAAAAGGGAAAAGGATGCGGTAGGTGCAGCTACCGCTACTGTGGATACAGTGCACCCTACCTAACTCTGACGACAGGGGACAAGGGCATTAAATGCCTGTCTGAGTCTCCTAAACAGTGCAAAAGGTGACCGTTAGAAGCGCCACCGTTTGCCACGATGGGCTTCTCTTCATCTCCGCTTGCCACCACGTACCCCTAGCTGCACGACCTCCTGCCACGTGTGCTTGGGAGAGTCCCAGAGTGACACGTTAGCAGGTGTGCTGGAGCACGGGCACGAAGTGGGGGTTTCCCGCGGCAAGCTCCTTGTCGCGGCTGTCGTCTTGTCGCGTCCGGAAGCTTGTCGCTCGCCGGATCTTGCCGGGACGCAGGGCGCGTCGCGGCAAGCTTTCTTGGTATGCCTTGAGTAGCCTTCCCGGCAAGCTCCTCTTGCCGGGGTCTTGTCTCTTCCCGGGAAGATCCACTTGCCGGGGCCTTGTTTGGCCTTCCCGGCAAGCTCCTCTTGCCGGGGCCTTGGTTTGAGTACTTTGTTCTTGAATGGTCTTCAAGGGATCCACGAAGGGTCTTGGCGGTCACCCGGCAAGCCTTGCCGCGGGGTGCTGCAACTGCCCGTGCACAAGTTCGGGATACTAGGGTACCCCTACTCTAGTACACCGACAAGAACGTGAAAGGAATTTTTTTAAGAATGCTCTTGGCATGTCGCTAACATGTGATAGTTAACCGACCTCAATAGACGGTAGAAACGCCAGCGCGCCGCACTTTAATAGAGACGAGGAGGGAGAAGCGATACAGGCTGCTGTATTACTAGAGATAGGTGTCGCACGGAAGCCAAGAAATATGGTGATAGCATGGGTTAGCCATGTACTAGTATGATGTAACTACAATGGGCTGCCGTGTTTCGTACTCTTCCAGTCCACTGTGGAGATGATTGGTTAATTTTATATCACTGAATAATATTAAATGTTATGAGTGCAGATGCTCCACCATGAGGTTCCTTGCTCCTTCTCGGTCGTCCGGAATCTATGTTCTTCCACTCTATTTTTTTACGTGAGCTTTGTTCATCCTTTTGCCAACACGCGAGACATCTAGCATCAAGGCGCACGTGTTATGCAATGATCGTTCCATCTATATGAAGAATACGTGGCACAGGAACTACGAGATGGACATGTACCCAGGAGTGGACGTACGAACCTGAGTAATGTAGCACAATAAGTGGAGTAGAAAGGCACAAATGGTATGAACATGCGTGGCATACATGGTGTGTTTGGTTGCGTTCTCGTCTCAGCATAGTTGTTCCCTCTTCATGCATGCTCAACTCAACACCCCTCTTCATGCATGCTCACTTCATGCATGCTTCTGGTGTATTTGTGCTAAACTAGTATGGACTCATGCACCCTCCATACACTCTACCAAACACCCAAAAGTAGGTCGAGAAGGGAACGCTTGGGCGGCATTTGTCTCTTACTATGTACTACCACTAAATGTTGTACGTGCAATGCACGGTGATGTTATGGAGTACGTGTCTAAGTACTGTACTACTACTATATTAGTTGGAGTCACATATTAACTTTTATATTTGTTTACGTGTATGCCCTGAGACCTTCCAACTAGACTTGTCTTTCTCTCTAGGTCGCACTTTGTATCGTTCATACAGCTAAGTACTAGTACGTGTGGTCTTCGACCCAGAAGTGGAAGAAGTGGAGACGCTCTACCATGCTGTTTTTTTACGCTGGGCTCTACCACGCTATTCATGTCCCACTCCTTTCGCTGACGTGTGGGACATCCGGCACGTGCCGTGTTTGGCACCCTTCGTCGTAAGAGTTGAAACGCTAGCATTCATTAGAAATAAAAAATAATTATAAATCGGCAGTGATACTTTTTTTTGCGAACCAGTCAGCAGTAATACTATACCACATGGTTTCCTTGCTCCTCGATATCGGAAAGAATACTTCCGTTCGCCAACATGTGGGACGTCGACCATCCTGGTCCACTTGCCATGCACGCAGAACTCCAAGGCAGAGTCACCCAGGTCGTCGCGCCGTAGTAACAATGACTAATGAGCCGTCAAATCACAGGTCCACTTCCCACTTTGAAGTTGCTCGGACGAAGGAACCATCATGACTTCGTTGAATTCCGCTTCTTGAAGAAAACTACTGTACCACCAGTACTGCTAGCTACAGTATTTACTCCAATAGAGGCCTCCTTTCGTTCATAGGATAGGAATATGAAAATCATAGGAAGTGAGATGACATGCATCTCAATTCCTATAGAGAAAGAGATGCCATTTGAGGCATAGGATAGGAATTTTTCCACTTAGTCTAGGCTAATGTACTTGTAATTTGCTCTAAAAACTACAGTAGTAACTAGTAGTACTGGTACATGCTCGTACTCAGACACAGACACACAAACACTAACTACTAGTACTACTACTTCTCACATGCTGGCCAGACGCCGTCGTTCTCCTTCCCGGCTTTGTCGGCGACACCCCACAGTGCTTGGATCTCCGCCGACCTCTCCGCAGTAGCACGTGCGTCCTTTTCTTTCTTATGGCGGCGGGCCTCCCTTTTCTTGAGTGCTTTCTGACTTTTCCGCTCCCTCTGTGCGGCTTTGGCCGCCTCTTGCTCTACCGCCCATTCGGCCTTGGCATCTTCAAATTCCTCCCACATAGTTGTGAGGTCGCGAGCGGCGATGAACTCGGCACGACGGGATGCCATCACTTCCCTACCATTTTGTGTGCGTTCGTGGGCGGCGAGGAACTCGGCGCGACGGGATGCCATCGCTGCCTTACCGGTTAGTGTGCGGCGTGGTGGCATGAATGACGCTTGGTGAGAGCTCTGGGGTGGAGTGGCCGGACAACCATATAGTGCATTGGTTTGTCAAGAGCTCAAGGACAGAAGACGAAGAAAATTAGGATTCCCCTTCAATCCTGGTCATTTATTACCGAGTAAAATGCATTGGCGGTCATCGAACTTGTCTTGATAGATCACTTTGATCATTGTATACGAGATATGGTGATTATACGGTCGCTGGCTCAGCGTATAGCTCCATTTTTGTATGGTTGACCAGTCAAACAGTCCGCATGCGCCTGAAACGGTCACCGTCTCTCCAGAATGTCAATGTCGCATTCACTGGACGTAACAGCAGGTGCAATTGGTGCGTCACTGATATGCGGGCCAGATGCTTGTTGGGCCCACATGTCAGTCACCCAAACGCATCTGCAGTTAAGTCACTGAAGCAGCGTCCGCATTCACGCCCGATGATACTCCGGCGCCAGTTGTCCATCCGTCTGCCACGGCTCATTGCCATTCACCCGCTATATTAACTTGAGCCCCAGCTCCCAGCCATAGCCAAAGACCCACACTTATTCTCCTCCGGTCCCTTCCTTCTGTCGGCACCACTTCAACCATGGCCTCGTGGTGCTCCGAAGCTCTCTTGGACGTACTGTCGTAGGTGTAGATGAGGGACATCGGCGGCTCCGCTCCGGGCGCGCTCCAAATCTCTCTTCGACGTACTGTCGCAGGAGCAAACGAAGGAGATTGCCGGCAACCCCTGGGCCGCCCTCCGCCGCCACGACCACGAAGCCGGCGCGCGTGCGTGGGCGTAGCCGGCAGCAAGGAAGAGTAGTACACGGTAGGTTGCCGCTGCTTTGGTCCTGGGAAGGCCACCGCTACTCCACTCAGTCGACGCCAAGCTTGGTGGGGTAAACATCGGCGACCGATTAGCCGCTTGACGGCGGCGTGGAGGCGGAAATCTTCATAACCTTGTGCTCTGGACGGAGGAGGAGGTTATCGAGGCGGATGAGGAGGAGGCAAAGGCAATGGCCGGCTTTCTCGGGTTCATGGTCGGACTTGGTGGTCGGGCGCCGGCGATCGTTTAGATTAGGTTTACAGTAGGTTTAGTATGGTTTGTGCGAAGTATGTAATGAATATCGTCCAGGTTGTAGGAAAAGTTTTCGAAATGTAATGAATTGCATCTGGTTAATTTCATCCGGTTAACTTGAAATTTGCTTTGTTTGCATGAATTTCGTCCGGTTAGTTGATATAGTTGTCAAAAGGTATGCGGGCAACATCGGATGGCATCCATCAGTGTCCTCGGACAGATGCCGATGTAAATTTGTGGGCCAGCGCTGGAGATGCCCTAACTATGATGCTATAATCACTAACAATCCTCCATTATTTGGCAGGGAACAGTTATCCCTCGATCAAAATCAGATCCGTGGTGTTTTCCACTCCTCCTGCGTACGAGTGTAAACTCTTGCTTACATAAAAATGGAGCAAGTGGACGGTACTGTAGCACGTCATATCACTCGAACTAGCCCGCCTAACGAGCGGGAAAGCATCGCCCTCGTCATTTTGTTCTGGATTTCTATCGATCGGTTGCCCGAAAATGTTACGCTTCGCAAGTTCTAAAGGAAAAGGCGGCACACTTACGACTCGTATGCGTCACAACCCCGACAGTCCGGCTCGCACGCCGCTCACCAAAGGGGACACGCGTTGTCTTGCAATTTCACTGACATGTGGGACCGTAATTGAATAAACCGTCGATAGCCGAAATCTAATCGCTCGGCGGATGTCGGCTGAGAAGAGAGAAACGGGGAGGGAGAAGAGATCGCCCGCCCGCCGCGCACGGACTCCAAGAAATATATGGTGATAATGTGAGGTGGGCCATGCTGGAGCCCGGACCGCTTCTGGAGCCCGCTCTCACCGCCCTGGCCCCTCAATACGCCAGCTGCCCGCTGCATGCATAGCAAGTAGTCCCCGCTTATGTGGAGGAGAGAGAGGCATTGACAAAGTCAATGAGTAATAGTGGAGACAATAGCTTTCATCAAAAATAAACAATGAATACTCGTTGCTCGTCCTCTATATCGGAAAGAATACTTTCATTCGCCGACATGTGGGACGTCGACCATCCGGGTCCACCTGCCATGCACAAAATTATCCTGGTCTACCCCAGTCATATCGCAGGCCCAACCTTTCCCACCGTAAGTTGTTCGGACGAAGGAACCATCATGACTTCGTTGAATTCCGCTTCTTCAAGAAAACTTACTGTACCCGCAATACTGCTACCACACGCGAAGACTGGACGACACTGTACCATGTCATATCACTGAAACCCACTAGGCCAAACTAGCCCCCTAGGTCATCTATTTTGGAACGGAGGGAGTACGTCTTTGCACTGCTATGATTTTGTGTTGCACGTTCTCTGTACTTTTGCTACGATTTTCATACCCTATGAACCAAATGAGGCCTAAATGTATGTCGACTATTGTCTGATCGATTGCTAAGCCTACAATTTTAGGAGCTAGGGCTATTGGTCGATCGACGAGGGATAAGTATAAGCGTACCACGAGCTCATCAGCCCCAACGTTTCTCTTCGGTGAGTGTTTTGCAAGTACTATAGATCGCACAATAGCTAGCCTACTAACACCAAGAATCATCAAACAAGCCCTGCTGATATGATAAACAGTTCAAACTTACATCTAAGCATGCCATATATTACATCAAAAGCTAGTGCGGATACATTTTTTCCATAACTCGGAGAGGGTTCGCATGATTCATCGCATGATTCACTATCAAACAAAAGTAGCAAGTTCCGCCCACACAAGATAGTGCACTAGCCCTAAGATGGTTTGATAACACCCATCGTTCTGGTAATTAAACACAGGGCAATGCAAACTACCCTGAAGGATTAGCGCGACCAACTATTTCTTGTCACAACACGGACAATGACCACAGCACGGACAGCGGCATGGGAATCAATTTTTGGGGCGATGTCCACAGGACTGGCCGCGACATCGGAATCAATCTCTGGGGCGATGTCCATAGGATGGACAGCGGTATTGGGATCGATCTCCGGAGCGATGCCAACAGGACGGGCCACGACATCAGAATCATCAAGGACAACCACCGGCACCTGCACAACACTAACATATTAGCAAGCACATTGCAAATAATCAAAAAGCAAGCGCATTGCAAATAATCAAAAACCACAACTATGGTAATAAGCCATTATTTTTTACCTTGTGCTGCTCACCAGGGGATCTCATCCCTCCGGGGGCCATCTCCTCATCCTCGATGGGGGCCATCACCTTGCTAGGGGAATACTGCTTCTCAACGGCGACTATCTCCTCAAACTCGGTCTTGAGCCTTGCATAAGTGGCAATCAGAGCTCCTGGGGTAGGCACGGTGGGGCCCTTGCTGTTCTTCCAACTTTCTTTGAGGAGTTCGTCCGCCAATGTCCTCAACTCTTTGGCTAGTGCTTGTTTATTGGAGTTCTTCATCTCCATGGGTTGGCCCGCCAACATGGTCAACTCGTTGGTCGGTGCTCGCTTCCTGGAGATCGCTGTCTCCAGTGGGTTGTCCGCCCGCAACTCTTTGCCTAGTGCGCCAGGATCCATCAATGAACTGACAAACAAAAAGCAATCGAAAGGAAACCACAATCGCAATGAAAACGGGAAAAGAATAGGATGTGAGAATCGGTCGGTGCTTTGCAAAAAGAAGATTATTGGAATGAAAATATAGCATCATAACTGATTTGCCCACCTTTCCTTTGTCGGTAGAGAAGAAAAATGGCAGAAGTGAGTAGCCTGGAGTGAGGTTTTCTTCAAGAAAGGGAAGAAAGGGCTTGGACGAGCGTTCCAATGAAATGATGGTTGCTTCGTCCAGTCCAACTTGGAGGCCACCTTACCACTGCTGGTAAAGGTGTGGGTTTTGTGATATGACGGGTCATAACGGCCACGCCGGGGTGACAGGTGAGTCTCGACTGTAGCACCTCTCTGTAATTTTGTGGATGGCACGCGGGGCCGGATGCTTTGAAATGTCATTAACTTGATTTTAGTCTCTTTAGTATTTGGATCCAAGCATGGATGAGGCTAACAAGTTTTAGTCCCACTACTTTTAGTCATGAGACTAAAACGTATCAAAGCACGCTCTCAGGCTGGTCATAGTGGGGAGTAACTTAGACTAGTGTCATGCATATGACACTAGTGTAAGTTACTACCTCCATAGTGCAAAGTAACATAGTAGTAGTATCATAGATTGCTTCATTTATTATCTCATAGACTCATTTTGCCTCGGAAAGCGCTATGTTATAGTAACATATTATGTTACCACAAGCACCTCTTTCCTCATTAAATACTTGCCACATAAGCAAAATTGTCTTGGGATGTGTTAAGTTACTACCTAAGTTACTCCCACTATGGCTAGCCTCAATATTGTGCACCGTGACCAAGGCGGAGAGGAAAACGAGAGAACTACGTAATTAATGCATGAGTTTAATTAGGGTACTTTTGTAAAGTACGGGATACATTCCTCCAATCGCAAAATCCCTTGGTTCATGAGATTTGATATTTGAGCCCTATAAACCGGAGGGGAGGGGGTACTGCACACGGTGTAGTCTAGTCACTTTTTTTTTGAGCCGAAGTCTAGTCACTTGTTGAAATCTCTAGAAAGGCAAATACTCCTTTCCGGTTTACAGGTCTATACTACTCCCTCCATTTGGGTGTGTAAGTCATCTTACGAAAACCAAATAGTCCCAAAACACTTAGGCGCGGTGCATTAACTTCTACCTTGTTTCTTGTTTCTTGACATATGTATCAACCAATAAGAGATGAGATGTGTGCATGCTTTTAATGACTTGCAATGGCTAGTTCATTACATGGAATGCTATTAATTAGCAAATAAACATTGGTGACCCCAGGAGGAAACGGTGGTAAGCGCGTGGACCTATGCAGAATGAGTATCAACCAATGGATAATGGAGTTTAATTGTTAAACAATAGCAATTTTGTCTCATGCAAGAGCCTGGGTAGTACTCCAAGGAACCGCACCACGCGAGCGTTCGCAACTGCCATGTTCGGTTTGCACTTGGCTCTTCGCCTCTTCGAGAAGATGAACAATGATGTTACTCCTACTTCTACAGTATCGAATCCACTGCTGCATGTCCATCCACCTCGTGCAGGAGGGATAGCGTGTAGCGAAAGCTTCTACTTACTGCTCATGCCTTTGCATCCATGACAGGTGGGCCCAACAAGTGGTTGGCCCACCTGTCATGCAGCCAAAGGCAGGTGCAGTTAAGGCACCGGAGATCAGTCCGCGAGGGAGAGGGCGTCGTAGTAATCAAATTTCTCGGGCTTGTACGAGTTGACGCGACACATCAAAGCACTGCATTCGATTCAACTCTTTTTACACATTTCAAATGGGCTACTTCGTATGTAGGAGTAGACATATTCTGCTTCGTATGTACTCCCTCCGTTCCAAAATATAAGTCTTTTTAGAGATTTCACTATGAACTGGAGTACATACGAAACAAAATGAGTGAATCTACACTCTAAAATATGTCTATATACATCCGTATGTAGTTTGTAGTGGAATCCCTAAAGGACGTACATTTAGGAACGGAGGGAGTAGTCACTTGTTGCAATCTCTAAAAAGACTTATATTTGGAAACGGAGGGAGTACAACGCATGCATGCATGCCGTGACTTTCCTTTTGATACTTGCATGTGTTGATTTGATGCACCTTGCCAAATTTTGACTATAAATTTAAGTAACCAAATTTTCATGCATGTCACAAAAAATCACGGGGCTGTTTGGATTGTGACTATGTTTGTCTTATGTTGCCACATTATTTTTCCCACACTTGCCACACTTTCCTAACCCAAGTTGCTCAAATTGTTAGACACACTTTGGCTTGCCTAAGGGAATCTTGCCACAATTTTTGTGTCTATGATAATTGGGGTTCACTACTAATAAAAAAATTCTTGTCTTAGGTGTGGCTAATAAAAAAGACTTATATTTAGGAACGGAGGGAGTAGAAAATATAAATAATAACGCATGTTGGGGCAACCCACGTTTCTGCTAATTTTAGCCGTGGGCTTGTTCAGAATTTTTACGAGGGGGTGGTTGTTCATTTAATGGAGGGACTTGTAGTACTACCAGACTTGAACGATACAAAGTGCAACCTGGCACACCGTAACACCACTTGGAACAAGCGGGTAGCTATCTCAAGAAACAATCAACAACTAAAAAACCCGCGACCTGGCACACAATTTTAAACGATGTTTTGATGGAGTGAAAAAGGAAAAATACCCCACTACTTATATATAGGTCGGAGCCTCCGCGCTTGCTTGCTAGGGCTGCTCTATTCACACACTCTCATCCTCTCCAGATCTAAACAAGATAGGGGTAGTAACCCTGTCTTTCTCCCTTCAGAAAACACTGGCTTTCTATCCTCACCGCTGGTTACAGATCCGGACGTATCCCCCTCCACTGGTGAAGGGGAGGAGGGTCAGCATTTAGGCCATCGTCGACAACGAGGGAGGAGACCCACTGCTAGCCGCACGTTATCTCTGGCCGAGCACCGGCGCGGGAGGTCCTCCGATCCCTTCGTCGTTGACTGTGGGCGGATCCGGCCTCCCGCCGCCCACCTATCCACATCCCGACGACCTTCAGGTATATCTTCGTTCGAAACCGCCTTAGCTCTACTTCCCCAGCTTGCTACGTCACTGCATGTGCATCATTTTCTACCTCTCAGCCCCTCTCGATCGGATGGTCCAACGTCACCTATTTTTTCTTCTTCTATTGTTAGAGGTAAAGCTACTTCATGGAGTCGAATCTTCTACTCCCTGCGTCCGAAAATACTTGTCATTGAAATAAAGTGGGGGTGGGGAATTTAGTATGTACATCGGACTTGGTACACATAGGAAGGAAAGGGGATGGAAGTAGTACATACTGGTCATCCAACCAGTCTCTTGGTCGAAAGGGAAATACAGGGGTAACGCTGTACACAGTGGTATGACCAGGACTAGATTTTCTATCCACACATAGGAGTAGGTGGCTTGAGTGAACAAAAATGGGACCAACCCAGATATGTTTCTTGGATGTTTGTTTCTCGAGGCAACAAACTATGAATCACTACTTTATGCCCTTGTTTACGTACATGGTGCTGTACTGCTGGTGCACCCACTGTCCCATGCCCTTATACCAAATATTTAGGCTCCGGTCGGAATAGAGGGGCAGAAAACATAGGTCTTGATGAAAATAGAGGAATAGGAAAGGAATGTAGGTATAAAACTATGGAACAGCGAACCGGAGGAAACTCTTAAGAGAATGTGTTCGGATGGACTATGAAATGTACAGATTTGTTTTTTTAGAGTAGCATGCTTGGCAGTGTGAGGTGCTATTTGTTTATTCAGCTGCACAGTGACAACTCTTGTCCTCACCTCACGTACCACACATAGGTTGATTTTTTTATTCCAGCAAACACAGCACATCAACCTGTCTAATGCATGGCAGCGAGCGCCTGCCTCGGGCTTCCACCCAAAAAATGAGCAGCGCGTGGATGTTTCTAATCCTATGGAATCAGTACTACCAGACCAGCTTTCCTATGAAACACTATTCACCTTTCCTATGTTCTAAACGGTTGGAAGGGAAATAATACGGTAGGAATTGTGTTCCTACGAAAATCCTGCACCAAACCTGTGAACCGAACGCAGCCTTAGCTGTTCTTAATATAATGTCCCTGGTAAAAATGAAGCCATGCCACTGTTTTTGCCTGTAATTGTTTGAGACTCTAACAAGTTTAGCCAAATGTTTTTGCCTGTAATTGTTTGAGACTCTGACTGTTTCCTCTGTGCCTCTTTGTGTAAACAGGGATTTCCAATTCACCTGGTTGCTGTTGTGACCTTTTGGTGCACTGCACAAAACTCTTCTTAAAATAAGTGACTTTTGTGCTGTTTAAGTGGAATGTCAGATGGAATAGTTGGTTCATTTTGGTGGAACTGCACAAAGGGGGATCTGTGTTCCAATCCTCACCATCCATATTGGCGCCATAACCTTCCTTTAGGTAAGAATGATATTTAATGGATGTGTTCATCTCTATTTTCCGACTGCCATGAGAAATTAATGCTATTTTTTACTAGTACACTTGTACTCCCTCACTAAAAAAACCAATTCTGAATTAGAAGGCCAATCATGTACTTGGTTTCACCAACTGGTGAGGAGAAAGAGGAACGTAGCATGAAGAGGAAGAAGAAGAAGAATAAACAGTGCCAAGGCGATCTTGCTGAAGCCAGAGGCCTCAGTCGAGGCTATTCAAGGGCTCCGGAAACGACTACCTTACATGTGAGACGATCCTCCAGGGAGCCCTTCTACTTTCACTGTCTCACTTAATTAATTAGGAGCACTTAAGTACCACTAATTTATTACTGCCTAATTTTCCTGTTGGAGTTAAACAAATCTTTAGTAGGACCCTATGCTGAATCATGTACGTGTGAATGTTTGTATATGGAGGTGAATCATGTGGTGCAGCAGGGAGGGAATATTATTAGTGTCATGACATAATAGTGCTATTGTTTTGCATGTCAATTTATTGCCATTGGTTCAATGAGGCAATGTTTTGCGTATTGTCCATCATGAATTTGATGCTACTGTTTGAGTAATATGCTAATGTCTTTCTATCCTTTCTCACTAAGCTACTAAAGGTTTCACCTTGTTCCTACTTGTGCAAACAGGGATCATGTTGTGCCAATCATACATTTTAGTGGAACTACACAAGACAATACAATGAACTGTATCCCATCTAGTGCTTTAACTCTGCTGGAAGTTCTTGATAATCTTTCGATATAATCTCAGCACTGGTAAACAAGAGTGATTTCAACCATACATTTGAAGTGCACAAAAATATATACTATTGTGTGATTCCAGTGAGTGCTTTATCATCTCTTATGGGACTACATGAATAAGCTTTTTTTCTCAGGTTGGTACGGGCCTAAGGCCTTCATCCATATTAGTTTGCTGTCATCACTATTTTTATCGTGCTACTGTCATGAGAAACTCCTTTATCTTTGCACTTTTAAGTTTTGCAACCTATGATAAATGGCAATGCTTTGAGTGTTGAGTTGAGCTAATTGGCACTGATTAAATAAACTAATACCTCTTATTAAGCAAGACTACTATGTTGCTAAATTTACCCATTAAGAAAATGAGGGTGCTTCTATTTGTTAGTGTATGTTTCATCAACTAGTCCCACTATTACAGTAATCTCACTCTCTCAATATGTGTGCCAACAGGGATGCTCAATTTTGGTGGAACTGCACAAAAACTTTAGGTGCTTCATGGCCTCGACAGCTTCCGTCCTTTCCTGTCAGTCGCTAATCTCCGCTTGCTTTCTTCCTTTGCTATCAGTCGCTTGGCTTATCTCGGCTTCCAGTCAAAGGAAATAGTAATTGATATGCTACCTCACACAGGTTGGTACTGGTCTTTATCCTGATTATTGTGCCTGTCATATGTATTGGTAATTTGGTATTGTGCTACTGTTTGCCGATTTCATAAAGGAGTAATTTGGAGCCTGAACTCGTAGGCAAATCATTACATCGGGTGATTTCAGTAGAACTGCACAAAATGATCAGATGGATAGGTACTTATGCTACTGCTATGTACTCCAAAGTTCACTCAGACAACATCAATGTTGACAAGAAGTGCGTATATTAATTCGAGTATCAACCAGCGTCTACCAATTGTCAAACTCCAAGTATTAGGAGAGTGAACGCCAAAAATATTGCTTGGTGCATAGCCCAGAAAAACACAGTCCAGTCTTTGGTCCCAACTTGTGCCTTTTGGTTATCGGCACATATGGTAGCGAACTATATGGCATGGAGTCTAAAGATTCCAGATAAGTTGGTTGACGCGTATATTCATCTGGGACTTAATCAGTCTGCACGCCAAGGATGCTCCATTTCAGTTGAACTACACAAAAAAATTGGGTGGTTCATTTTCTCAACCGCCTCCTTTCTCGTCTGCAATGTAGAGTTTTGGCGAGATACAGGACCAAGATGAGCCAGTAAACTAGTTGGATGAAAGTAGTGGCCAAGTTGCTCAAACCTCCGTCGGCACGAGGCCACTATTTGAGGATAAACCTACAAGCAAAGTTCAGATTGTCTGTGCTGCCTCTTATGTACTCGTAAGTTTACTCGTACAAGAACTAATTTTAGCAAGAAGTACCTCTGATTGAACACCATTTACCAGTCTGTACCCTAGGTAATTAAAGTTCGTGCATGGATCTTATTGGCTGTGATCTCAATCATTTGGATGCATAAACATACTGAACATGTGTATATCTGAATCTTTTTGTGAATTATGTATGAATATTGTCGCGTGATCTATCAATCATTTGGATGCATAGATATGCTGAGCTTGTGTATATATGAATCTTTTGAGTTGTTGATAGTGAATGTTGGCTACGAATATGAACGTGTCCTGTGAACCTGAGTTTGATATGAATTGCAACAGAACCAGTTATAACCCTTCTCCCCCTCTCAATCTGTGACTCGCCGCGTTTTCCCATCTCCGAGTCGTTCCTGTCCGGGGCCTCACTGTCGTCCACCGCCTCGCTGTGTTCGGTGCAGCGTGGTCAACAAACGAGAGTCATCGGAAGAGGACTGTACATGGAGAGCCTGACGGCTGGGACCCACGAGGTCCATGGTCGCACGCAAGGAAAGTTCCTCCTTATATTAAGCTGAAAAAATGTTTCCTCCACCTGACAGCTGGGACCCACCGGCTGTATCTTCGCACAGAAGGAAGTGCCTCCTTGTTTTGTGAAAAAAATTATTCATCCCGTTGATAACTGGGACCCGTTAGATTTCGTGGCTGACTTGTGGGCCTGCTAAGCGGACGTGTACGCACGGCTTTGTCAACTTAATCAACAAATGATTCTAGCAGCTGGACCGTTGGATGTTAATCCAACAGTCGTGCTCCTTCTTCAACCTCTATTCTTGCTCCTGTCTCCCGTGGGCGGCACCGCGGCTATGCTGCCGCGCACCCGAACCAGTGAAGTTTCCGACTCCTCTCCATCTGCGACTCCACTGCCCCGTCTTCCCCATCTCCGTGTCGTTCCAGTCTGGGTGCACTCGGCACGGTGTGGTCAACATGGTCAACAACTGAGATTCATCGGAAGATGACTGTACGTGAGAGGCTGACAATGGGGACGCACCACGCCCATGGATGCATGCATGCAACGGAACGCGGCAAGGTCAACATGGTCAAGGATCGACTTCCATCGGAAGTATACTGTACGTGGAGAGTCTCAGTTGGGTCCACGGCCGCAGCAAGTAAGTGCCTCCTTATTACGCGGAAAATAATGATTCCTCCAACTGACAGCAGGGACCTACTAGACAGGCCACCGTATTTTGCAAAAAAAACGTTTGCCCCCTGACTGCTGGGACCCACCTGACGGGCCACCATTTTTCACGAAAAAACCGTCTCCCCCCCCCCTCCCCGCTGTCAGCTCGGACCCACCAGAAGTGCCTCATTACGCACAAAAAAAATGAATACTCCCTCTGCTAGCTAGGACCCACCTTGGTGGGAGGCTGGCTTGTGGGACTACTAAGTTGACGGGGACGAAGGGCTTTGTCAACTTAGTCAATATGAACGATTCTAGCTCTAGTGACCGTATGATGTCCATCCAACGGCCCTAGTGCTTCTTCAATATCTGGACTTCTTGCTCCAGCCGCCCAAACCAGCGCCGGTCGTGCCTCATGCTCCTGCCTCCCGTGGACGGTTGTGCTGCCGTGGAGGACTCACCGCCCCCTACTATTCCAACCGCTGGCCAAGCCCTGCGGCGATGGCAGCCTCACACCGCAGCCGAACCAGTGAACCCTCGTACTCCTCTCCGCGCGGGCTTCCACTGTGGCGTCTTCCCCGACTCCGTGTTGTCCCCTTCCTAGGCCTCGCCGTCGTCCACCGCCGTGGTGCTCTCCGCGTGGCATGGTCAACATGGTCAAGGAACGACTTCCATCGGAAGAGTACTGTACGTGGAGAGGCTTCAGCTGGGTCCACGGCCACAACCCAGTTTTTTTGTGATTTGCCAAGTAAGTCGCTTTGCCAGGCCTGTTGGGCTGCAAATCTTTCAAGACGAGGAGAGCTTTCATTCGGCTGGCCGAGAAAATGGCCCATCAGTAATGAGAAATAGGCAATTAGTTTCAAATATCTTTTTTTCATTTTGAGATTTTAAACTACATTAATTTTTATGCGTGGACAATTTGTTGGATTTTATATTGATATACATTTAATTTTAAATTCAGTTTGAATGTGAGTCGAAATTTCGGGATTAAAAACAGTTCGGACCGCACCGAAATATGCAAAATTTCGTATAATTTTTTAACCATGTCCACAATATGGTCTGTAATGCTAACAAAAAGAATATGGGCTCCAAACAAAACCTTAAGAATTAGCAAATGGACTGTAAATTATTAGAAATAATGGCAGATGGGTTGTATGCTGTTTTCCACAGATTTGAGGCTTTCCTAAAAAAAGGTTGACGCACAAGCAGTGACTGTTGGATGGCCATCTAACGGCCGTCGTGCTTCTTCAATATCTGCTCTTCCTGCTACAGCCGCTCAAACAAGTGCCAGCGGGACTGCCTGCTCCCTCCTCCCCGCCGCCGGCTATGCTGCCTCGCAGGCCTCACAGCCCCACCGTACTCCCATTGCTGGCCTAGTCATCCCTCTACTCACCCACACTTGCTGTTATTCTCCGACGACGGCAGACAAACCAGTAAACCCTCGTTCAGTCGTACTCCCCTCCGCGTGGGAAACAACTGCTGAGTCTTCCCTACCTCCGTGTCGTTCCCTTCCTAGGCCTCGCCATCGTCCACCGCCCTGGTGCTCTCGGCGCGGCCTGGTCAACGTGGTCGACGACCGACATGCATCTGAAGTGGACTGTACGTAGAGAGGCCAACAACTGGGTCCCCGGCCGCATGCAAGGAAATGCCTCCTTATTACGCGCAAAATAATGATTCCTCCACCTGACATTGGGGACCCACCAAAAGGGCCTCAGTATTTCGCGAAAAAACGTTACCGTCGCTGACAGCTCGGACCCACCAGCTATATCTTCGCACGCAAGGAAGTGCCTCCTTATTACGCACAAAAAAAAGAATACTCCCCCTGTTAGCTGGGACCCAGTATAGTGGCAGGCTGACTTGTGGGCCTACTAAGTTGACGGGGACGGAGGGCTTTGTACAATGTCCATCCAACGACCGTAGTGCTTCTTCAACCTCTGGTCTTCTTGGTCCAGCCGCCAAAACCAGCGCCGGTCGTGCCTCGTGCTCCTGCCTCCCGTGGCTAGCTGCGATGTAGCGGAGGCCTCACCGCCCCCTACTACTCCCACCATTGGCCAGGCCATCCCTCTACTCACCCACACCCCCTGTTATTCTGTGGCGACGGCAGCCTCACACTGCAGCGAACCAGTGAACCCTCGTACTCCTCTACGCTTGGGCATCCACTGCCGCGTCTTCCCCGGCTCCGCGTCGTCCCCTTCCTAGGCCTCACCGTCGTCCACCGCCCTGGTGCTCTCGGCGCGGCGTGGTCAACATGGTCAAGGAACGGCTTCCATCGGACGTGGACTATACGTGGAGAGGCTGACAGCTGGGACCACGACCGCAGCAAGGAAGTGCCTCCTTATTAGGCGCAAAATAATTATTCCTCCACCTAACAGCGGGGACCCACCGGACGGGCCACCATATTTCATGAAAAAAAACATTTCCCCCTTGACTACTGGGACCCACCAGCTACACCTTCGCACGCAAGGAAGTGCGTTCGGGCAAAAAAAACGATTTGCCCCCCTGACTGCTGGGACCCACTAGCTACATCTTTGCACGCAAGGAAGTGCCTGACAACCGGGACCCACCTGGTCGATGCGTACGTAGCGTTGTCATTTTGGTCGTGAACGTGTACGTACATACTGGTTGATGTAGAGGCGCGCACGTGTCGTAGATGTAGAGGCGCGCACGTGTCATAGTAGAGGCGCGCACGTAGAATGTACACGTACATACAACGGCGAGGGTGCAAGAAAGAAAATACGGCCACGCACATACGTACGGGCAAGGTCTCTAACGCCTACTCGCGCATACATATATGGCTGGGTCGGAACGGGAAACAGCGTCATCGTCGTGTTCATGGGGAGCCAACCGGCTGGGTCAGAACAGAATGCGCGGTCATGTTCATCGGGAGGGCTTGGACGGAACAGGCGATGGAAACGAGGCCTGGCGTACCGCACAACGGAGGAAACGGCCTTGTGTTCGACCGGCGACGTTCGAAACGGGTCCTATTGATCGGGAGGGGCCTGGCGTACCGCAAAATGGAGGAAACGGACCTCCTATGGTCGAAACGGGGGTCCTGTTGATCGGGAGGGGTGTGGCGTACCGCAAAACGGATGAAACGGACTTGTGTTGGAGCGCTACGGTCGAAATGGGGGTCCTGTTCATCGGGAGGGGTGTGGCATACCGCAAAATGGACGAAATGGACTTGTGTTGGAGCGCTACGGTCAAAACGGGGGGGAGGGGTGTGGCGTACCGCAAAACGGGACTCCACGGGATACTGTTCATCTCCACCGTCGACCTACTCGAGCCTCCACGGGCTACTGTCGACCTCCTCCGGCCTCCACGGGCTCCTGTTCATCCAGCCTCCACCGCGCACTACTCCGTCGGCTACTGTTCAACCACCCCTCCACGGGCACCCCTCCACCGTCTACTGTTCATCCAGCCCTCCACACCACGGGGTCCTGTTCAACCACCCCTCCACGGCCACCCCTCCACCGTCTACTGTTCATCCAGCCCTCCACACCACGGGTTCCTGTTCATCCAGAGGCAACGCCACCGCTCACTGTTCATCCAAAGCCACCCCGCAACGCTCACTGTTCATCCCAGAGGTAGCATTGATCGGCTTCAGTTAGTAGCAGTAGCGAAGGAATCGCTCCATCGGGTTCAGTTAACAGCCATCGATCGATCGCTCGGGTTCAGTAACGCGTAGCCTGTAGTGCAATCGCTCGGGTTCAGTTAGTGCCCAACGCCTCGCTCGGCTTCAGTTAGAGCCAACGCCTCACACACACACGCGTACGTACGAGAGAAACGCGCATCGCTCCGCCCCCGACCTCCCACCGTAACCGGCAACTCCTCGAAATCCCCCCCCCCCTCACTTCTACCACGGTTTTTTCCGTCATGGACGGCCCAAAGAATGTCATGCAGCTGCGTCTCCGGCCCGCCCAGGACGAAAAGCCCATTTTCTGTCATGATTTTTTGTCATAGAAGAAGGAGCCCACCACATCTATGATGATACCGGGTTTTGTCATAATTATCGTCATAGAAGTGTCATATGTATGACATAATTTTTTTTCGTTCGGCCCAAAATGTCACGGATGTGTCTTTTTTTGTAGTGGAGAGACTGACCAGAAACCATCCCGCATCGTTTTTTAGATACACCAGTAAAAAATACGTGTGTCCACCTATCTGTTTTGTTCCCGTTCAAAAAACACTCATGTTCCAAAAGATATGCTTGTAAATATAATACCTTTGTGTTAAAACACAACGATGCCAAGCAGACTAAGGCATAGCCTAGTGGTGGGAAGGGGCTGATGCGTTCCCACCCACCCAGGTTCAAATCATGGTACTTGCAATTTGGATTTGTTGCACCAATTAAACTGTAGGGGGTTCCCTTACAGTCTTTCTGTCAAAAAAAAACACAACGATGCCAAGCACAGCCTTAGGGTTTCTTTCTGAGTAAAGTCTGAAAAAGACCTTTAACTCATAGACATGGTCGGAATCGAACCCTAAACTCTCAATCCATGAATATTGACGCTCTGTACTTAGCAATCCCAGTCAATTCCAGCCCTAAACCGACCCTAAATTGTTTGCCCCACCGGGGAAAGTACACCCTGAATGCTTCTCTCAATGACCACATGGTCCTACTTGTGATATCCACCCCCCAATCTATCTCCTTTCTCCTTGCCGACGAGTCATTCGTCCACATGAGGCATGACATGATGCAGACCCGAACCCTTGTGGCGAATGTTCACAACCAAGATGAGTCGCCTAGGAAGGGCGAACATTGTTATCGTTGTCGCTGTTATCATCATCAAGGGCATTGGGAACACGCCGATGAAGAGCGTCTGGTGAAAGACGATGCCAGTGTGGCAACAACATGTTGGGTCGAGGAACCCAGTGGCCGACGATTACTAGGCAAGGTAGAACTTGTGCCATCTATGGGGATCGAACGATCGGTGTCAAGGTCATGGAATATGGAGCTCCTACACTGAGCGCAACCAGGGAGTCATTATCGAGTGTCGAGTCGCTAGAGCACGAAGGATAGCATATCTACAGGTGGTTCTCAATAACTGTCTATGCCACGCCCCCGCCTCCATGCCCAGGAGAATCTTCCCAAAATGAATACTCGGCTCCATGGACAAGACAGACTCGCACTTGTGCAATTCTTTTCGTGCATTCCACCCCGTGCACACATTGCAGCCACGTACAACACATCATCAGTCACGGTCCGGAGTTGCCAAAGCACGATAGATCTCTATCCAGCTCCCTGAAGCATCCATGAAATGATTTTGACCGACATTGGGGATTGTATGCTGGTGCACACCATGTGCTTGACCAAATACTTTAAGATCCTCGCCGCCACCTTCACCTGCAGCCCCACGGCGAGTCGGCGACCACCTCTACTAGTAGAGTGCCCATGCGTTGCCACGGGCTCTTGAAATAGTTTACGAGAGTTACATGTTAAATTCCACACATACAAACAATATAACACAAACACAATTATTTAATAACTGAAGTCCATTGTTGCAATGTAATTTGATAAAATAAAGAAAAATTAATGACATGTCCATGTAACAAACTGAGCGATGTTTCAACTGAACATCTATTACAAAACTATTAATATCTATATGATGCGCTTAAGAAATTCTTTCACAATATCGGGAAAGTTTCCTCTATCTTCATTCCCACGATGTTTTAGCAAGTATAATAAAAAATGCTTCCTCAATTCATACCCATCCTGCACAAACAATACATGTAGTTAGTATGAAAATTTCACGCCGAAAGTCTTAAAACATGTAACGCACAATACTCACCGCGCAAACCGGCTTGGCCAATTTTTTTACCGTTCCACCAGAGCAGAAAATGAAAAACAAAATAGCCAGACACATTCCTGCAAAACTTTAAATTAATAATATAAAGAATATAGTGATAACAAAAGTAAATGTTTTTGTTATGAATTCATTACCCATCTATACTCGTTGGAACACCGAACGGAAATAAACATTGCCATTTAGATATATCAGAATTCCAACTAGGCAGATTTATTTCGAGTGCTTCTTTGAAATCCCTTGCAAAACTTTTTAATTTCAGTGCATGCCTCAATTTTTTATCCTCTCACAATTGTGACATTTGAATATGATCCATAATATATAGACGACGTGCCTCTTTGTCGACGATGTACAAGATGTACCGGCCGATGGATGCATAGGGAAGATGAATCTACAAGTGGAGCTATTAGAAACAACAATAAACCATGATAACAATGGACAAAATACTTTACTTACCTTATTGCATGACGAGATGTCGTTCTCCATCCCAGGCCAGCTATCAAATAATGTTGCCGTCTGGATGGTTTCCTTCTCCCAAAACTTGTGACCTCGTGTTGACTCTAACATCATGGACTAAGCAAAAAAGAAATAGTGTTTCAACATGTTGATACTAATGACACATAGAATGAAGAGTTACGATAACTTACACAAAATCATAGATCCATGTAGTGTACATGAGGGTCTGTGAACAATACTCCCTCGTCACATGCCAGTATACGCACGGCGGCGTTGAAGCAATCATTGTCCATGGGCTGCTCCATGTTAAGTATGCACTGAAGTTTCTTAAGACTTAAGCCCATTGGATCGGGTGTCGAGATCTGAACCCATACCTTCCTATAAATTGGATGGTAAGAAGAACAATAATATACATCCGCACATTAAATATTGATACATGATGCTTACACCAAACACCCGGCATCATCGATCGACATGATTTAGTTGAAGAGGCCGGCAAGTAATTCACGTTGGTTCGTGGGTATGGTAGTGATTGGGGCAGGACGTTTGTCTTTCACTACGTCAGATGGATTATCCAGGATCTTGAGATCAAAATTAGCAAAAGTTTCTTCATTGGCAGGTTGATGGTATATGAGACCTCCTTTTAGCTTATTCAGCTCTGAATCGAGCAAAATGACAACTCATTTTTGACGAAAATGTTTCATATCCTCCTACAATATATATATATATATATATATATATATATATATATAAACAATTTATATAATATTTTGAGATAAAATAACTAGATAATGTATAAAAATGAAATACCTGGGTGAACTGGTCTGACAGTCCATGTGATCTCCATTATTCCATATAATTTAGCATAAACAGTCCACATGATATGCTATAATATTATAAAATAATGCTTTAGAATATACCACAGATGAATCAAATAAACAAACCATTATAACAAGTGCTTACCCATCGGTTTGTATTGCCTCCTGAAACTTCTCTACAACCGTCCATTTTGTAACATTGAGATCGGGCCACTTATGACCTCTGATAAACTTCGGACTATGGTATGCAAGTTTCAGTCATTTCTCAAGTCCTAGTAACTATTATTTATATATATATATATATATATATATATATATATAGGGAAAAATGCATTCTACCACTAAGGAGTAACTACCCCTATCCTTACTGCCGTACGATCTCATCACGGTGTTGAGGATTGATTTTCTTAATGGGTTGCGGGTCGAGGAAAACTGATATTTTTGGAGCCCGATTGGTTGGTTGGCCGGTCCGATTTTCTTGGTACTTCTGATCTTTGTTTGGTCTTCGCTGTGTATACATAGTACTATAACCGACCGGAGGCAAGGTTCGTTTAGAAAAATCAGATCTGGATGCAACCTAACAATAATCCTCTTTCTCTTTCTCTCTCTTCCCCCATCCATTAACGAGATTAGGATCGATGGAAATTACCAAAAGAGATCGAGGTACGCAATAATGTGACTATTTTCCATCCATGTGTCTTGCTAATTGATTTCCCTTTTTCACGACCAAGCAGTGGCGCACAACAATTTCGTTTTACTAATGGGCTTGACTTGATTCATCTGCTCTTTCTTTACGAGAGGAAGCTGAATCGGGATAAATCATTAGAAGTAAAAGGAGGTAACGCGGCATGCACCTTTAGGTGATTTCCACACACGCATCATGCTAGCTGATTTTTAATTGTTCTTATTTTCATGCACATACATCATGCTAATCTCTTTCTGGCTATTTTTTGTGTGCATGGATCAATTTTCCCTGTTACTGCACCGCCGGCGACGCAACCTGCGACCGTGGCTACATTGTACGGGCTATCCCTACTCAGCCTCAACGAGCACCAACAACCAATATGTGACTGCTCTGATGGGCGGCGGCGGCACCGATAGTGTACGGCTTCATATGTCGATGACTGCTTGCTTTAGCGTTGCATGGATCGGAGACCTACGACTTCATCTCTGCCACAACGAACGACTGTACCTGGCCTTACGTGTGAATGGTCTCGCATAGTGGTGGCCACGATGATATACATACAACTGCACACAGCCGACCAGTGACTACTCCCGGCAACAACGACGAACGGCTGCTCACAACCGATGACTGCTCCTGTGTCGAGACAACGATGACTGCTCCTGTGCTCTGATGTGTATATTAAGTTGATCATTAAGTCATAGATTTGTGTATGCACATGCATTAGCACGCATCATCATCAGACAAACAACCCATGTCCTCAAAAAAGTCTTCTAGCTAGTATATGCAGTTGCTACAAGGTGTAGTATGTTATAGATACTTCATTTAATTTTATACTACAGTTACGTAATTTTTCAAGAGGCAATCTCACCATATACTATAGTACTTGTACCTGTACATGTGGAGAGAACATTTTGAATACGCCTTTCAATATCTTGGTATCTTCGTGTATTTTGTTCATTCAGACATACTCTTTATTTAGAGTCTATACTCTTATCGGAGACACTCTTTTTTTTTTGAAATACACCAACCATATACTCCATTCTTTATAAAATACCATGTACTCCAAAGAACTTCTTTATACACCATACTACTTTTTCTATATATATATATATATTTCATACTACTTTTTCATACACTACATTCTTAAGAATACCCTCACTTGTTGAATAAAACTAGGTTTATGAGAAACGAGAAGTATATCAAAAAGCACACGGTCCCCGTGTCCCCATTCTTAACTGAAAATACACATATACTACATACTTTTTCTCCGAGACAGATACTACATCCTTTTTTTATGGGACAGATACTACATACTCTTTTTCTACGGGACAAATACTACATCCTCTTTTTTTATAGGACAGATACTACATACTCATTCCTATATAAACAGTATATTGTATGGGGCATGTATAACAAACTCATTACTTTTGAGAAAGGAGTATGTATAACAAAATCGTCTCTTTCAAGAATGGAGTATGAAGGACACTAATTTTCCAGAGAGTAAAAAGTATATAATCTGATCGTTCACAAAAAAAAGTACATAAGCTGATCGTTGTTGGAACTTGGAAGTACGGGGTAGATATACTAAGCTACTAGTCACTTATCCATTCAGCGTGATCCATGTGCATGTCGCCAAGAAATTAGCAGATTTGTTGTAGGTTGTTGCGACAGTACGTTCAATTTTCTAATTGGTTAATTAAACAATCTAGTGAGTTGACTGTTAACGGATCCATTTCAACCCGGTAAGACCTTTTCGTACATGCACAACGGGACAGGTGGCAGCAAACTAAGTAGGAGGTAACTACCACTGCTTGTAGTTAAAATTTGTCATATATATATATGTGTATGTATGTGTGTGTGTGTGTGAAATGTTAGGGATGAGGTCAAACAAAACAAATCTTAAGATGAGTAAAAAATTAGATAGTTACCGTAGTAGCAAGGTCATTGCGTTTGACATTCTCACCAAGTGAGTCCAATACTTGGATCTCTCGTTTTTTTGGCATTGGCGACTGATAGATACCGATGGTAGCCCGACAAGTTAATCGGAATGAATATCTGGTGTAAATATCATACAAGTCACATTCACAATTAGATTTAAATATTAATAAATCATTAAACATATGAACTAAATAAAAACAATTCATAATTATATGCATGGATAACCAGAAAAAAACTCACCATATCTTGTTGTAGATAAGTATTAACATGACGCACGATGCGACGATATTTTGATGGGTCGATGTCTCTTTCCCCTCTTCTTTTATCTGGCCAGATACAAACGTGCTAATAATGTGTACCTTTTCACTCGCCCTGTCTTGTAGATGCTCGTGAGCAAGCATGCAATATATGTAAGCATGTATCACCTATAATCAACATTTAGATTATATTTATATTTTATTATATTATATATTGTTCATACTATTAATTACAAAGTTTGTGCAATTGGTCTTACACCATCATGTAAGAACGTATCATCTTTCATAAGGCATTTCAAATCGTCGGTTGCTAACAAGGCATCTCCAATGTCCATGGACTGGGTATTCTTGAGGGCAGACTTGATTGATTCGATGACTGTAATATCTCTAAAGGTACAAACATAGTCTGTCAAATTCATAAAAAAGTTAGCCAACTTAGTAAACAAAATGATCCAAATTAGTTGAATACAAAAGGCAATATCAGAAAAATAAGATTGATAATAATATTACAAAATACCTTATGGGATAACATGTAAATTAGCATCCTTTTTTGGCTTGTTATGAGATATAACCTCTCCGACGTTATTATATTGTGAATTTTCGGCCCCTTTCAGCGACATTGCATCTGAACCCTCAATGGATTCTTTCCATGCATCTCCAAAGTCCATATCCATGTCTACTATATTATGAAAAAACAAAAATATAAATAGACCTTTCATATTATCATCTATAATATACATACAGAGGAAGGTTAGCTATATGCACCTCTTCTCATGGTGTTTCAGTGTGGTCTGTCATCGTTATATCAGTGCGTATGTCGGAACCCATCACTTTATATCTATGCTGAAATATAAATAGTATTTTTGCTGCATCATATAATGTGAAACTAACACAACTATTTTCTCTATGATAAAAAATGCTTTTGATTATATTAGAAAAAAATGCTGCTTAAATCATTTTAGTAATACAACAATTCGGGGAAACAACAAACTATAATGTTCATATATAAGTAAGTAGTCATCTGAGATTGCTTAAATCATTTTAAATTAATTATATATGCTATTGAAATTTGACAAAAAAATGCTAACTAACCAACATTAACCAAGTATATGTGTTTTTTCTATTGTTTTGTGATACTCTTAGTATATGTAATAAGCATAAACACAGCCCGGCCAGGTTTACATGCGCTAAGAAAAACACGGGAGCTTTCGCTGAAGGCAGGGGGCGACTGGGCCGGCCCATTTGGATGTAACGAGCTCCAGCCGTGTAGAAAAATGCCCAAAAACTAACCACATGTCTTCAAGAAACCTAGTGATAGTCTTGCGGAGCGACCTATTAAGTATCGAACTTATTTTGAAAAAATTCAAAAAATACACACTGAACATTTTGTAATATACGTTGAACATTTTTTTGACATACAATGAACTTTTTTTAACATACATGAATATTTTTTTAAACATATGAATATATCCTCTGAACAAATTTTAAATACCCATTGAACATTATGTAATATAAGTTGAACAATTTTTTAATACACATTGAACATTCGTGTAATATACACTTAACAACTTTCAAAAACACAGTGATTGTATATTCATTGAACAATTTCTAATAAATGTTGAACAGTTTTGTGATGGATGATGAACTTTTGTAAAAAAACCATTGAACACTTTTGTAACATGCAATGAACTTTGTATATTATAATAATAATGAAACAATAGAAATAAAGACTAAAAAAGTATAGGAAAATAAATATAAACAGAAACAAAAAAAGAAAATAAAGAGAAAAAGGAAAAGAAAAGAAACAGAAAACAGAAGAAACAATGAGGCAGCAGCGAAACATGTCTGGGCCGGCCCAAACGGGGCTGTTGCACGGCCCGCCACGACGGCCCACCTGGCACGCAGGCCTCTAGGGCTGCACGAGCACTGGAGCGACGCGGCGTCGCCCTTTCCCCTCCCCCAGCCGCATTCTACCTACCTTATCCACATCACTCTCTCCCCTCCTCTAAACTCACTCGCTCAAACCCTCTCGCCATTTCCTCTCCCCATGCCGCATCGCCGCCTACGTCGATGAGCAGGCAGCCTCACTCTTCCGCCCGCCGGCCACCGCATCGATATCCTGCATCGATGGACCTTGGGGATGCATGTTGTGTGCTGCGCGACCAAGCAGGACGGACGGGGCGTGCTTCCTGGAGCACCTGCAGGTGCTCGATCCGGTCCTGTTTCGGTCGAATCCGCGACGGCACTCCTCTCCAGCGATGTCGCAGCTGGATCCGAAGCAACGCATCCCAATCTGCAATGCCACAGCTCCGGTACGCCACTCCCTATGTCTGACAAATCCATTCAACGCACGCTGCTCAGATCTGCCCCCTCCTCGTCTTCTTCGAATCTTTGCGTCCCTGAACTCATTCCTCTGTTCTTTCTGTGCCGCGGCGCTGGGGCCAAACCTCACATGCACGGCGAGGACGATGACTTCTTCCCGATGCCGCCGCCCTTGGCAAGGAGGGATGACATGTACAAGCACTCCGCACGGCGTGCGCCGACCGACGTGCCGCGGGGACACATTCGCCTCAACCAACAGTGCGTATGACCACCCGTCCACATCCCCACCGCTCCAGCCAGCCGGCCACAGGACATTGCTCTGTGCCCGCCTCCTGCTGCTGCACCATGCCAAGATACCGGAACGCTCCGTGCTGGTGACCTCGGCGTCAACTTCCTCTCAGCAACCGCTAGCTTGCATGGATCCCGCTTAGCTGATGGTAAGCAACAGAATCCTTAAGCTGTGGCAGCATCTCTGCATCATTAGCTCTCTTTTTTAGGGTTTTTGCAGTAGGACTAGTTGCTAGAACTTTGAGCAATTTTGTTTCCAGATGTTGCACTGAATATCAAAGAAAGATTACTCAAGGATTACATGGAGTACCCTTTTGGGTCTTCTTTACAGTAGATGCACTGAAAATTTCTGAATTTTGTTTGCAGTAGGGGTAGTTGTATCTAAACACCGATAGTTTGTAAACCTCGATGATAATAGGATAGACCTAAACGTCGATGATCATTTGATGATACCTGTGCCTAGGTTTAGAATGTTTGTAAATTAGCTAGTCAAGTTTATCATCCCAATGAATCAGTGTCGCACAAATTCTAGTTAAGTGAATGTTGCCATTCTTTTATGTCTGCAACTAGCAGCAAGTATTAATGTCAACGTTACATTCTTTCTGTCAAATTGGACACTTTAGATAACAAATGTTATAAAATTGTATAGTTTAAGCTATCTTTTTAATGCCATATCTTAATTTTTATGTGATTTATTTTGCCCTAAAGTTTATAACATCTGAGGTTAATTCTTGTCTTGTTTTTTTACCCACAGGTTGGTGCTCCTGCTCGTGTTGGGCTAGTTTCCCCTGTTGATGTGATGGTTCCCCCTGGCAACACTGGTCTGGATCCCTCCCAGACATCCTTCTTCCAGGATAGTATTTGCTGATGACACTTTTCAGTGAATGCTTTCATTTCACTCAAATTTTATCACAAGCTCTAACTTTGCTGTCCTATTTATGTGCTTAACATTCCCACCAAGATTAACAAGGGAACTGTGGAAATTACTATACCAGTGGAGCTGATCAAGAAGGGTGAAAAGGTGGGCTCCTCCGAGTCTGCCCTGCTTACCAAGGTTGGTATCCGCCCCTTCTCCATGTGCTGGTCATCTGCAATGTCTATGACAGTGGGTCAGTCTTCTGCCCTGTGTTCTTGACCTCACTGAGGAAGATCTGATGGACAAGTTTGCTTCTGGTGTTTCCATGGTTGCCTCACTGTCCTTGAAGATCTCATACCCCACCATGTCTGCTGTGCCACACATGTTCCTCAACGCATACAAGAATGTTCTTGCGGTTTGATACGTCTCCGTCGTATCTATAATTTTTTATTGTTCCATGCTAATATTCTACAACTTTCATATACTTTTGGCAACTTTTTATACTATTTTGTGGGACTAACATATTGATCCAGTGCCCAGTGCAGTTCATGTCTATTGCATGTTTTATGTTTCGCAGAAACCCAATATCAAATAGAGTCCAAACGAGATAAAAACGGACGGAGTATTATTTTGGAATATTTGTGATTTTTGGGAGGTAAAATCAACGCGAGACGGTGCCCGAGGTGGCCACGAGATAGGGGCCCACGCCCACTCCAGGTGGGCGCGCCCCCACCTCCTGGGCCCCTTGTAAGGCGGTTGATGCCTTTCTTTGGCCGCAAGAAAGCTAATTTTTGGAAAAAGACCGAGGCGAAGGTTTCAGTCCAATCGGAGTTATGGATCTCTGGATATAAAAGAAATGGTGCCAGGGAGATAGATCCAATCTCCGAGGGGCTCTTGCCCCTCCCATGCCATGGGAGCCAAGGACCAGAGGGGAAACCCTTCTCCCATCTAGGGAGAAGGTCAAGGAAGAAGAAGAAGAAGGGGGGGCTCTCTCGCCCTTGCTTTCGGTGGCGCCGGAACGCCACCGGGGCCATCATCATCACCGCGATCTTCACCAACACCTCCGCCATCTTCACCAACATCTCCATCAACTTCCCCCATCTATATCCAGCGGTCCACTCTCCCGCAACCCGTTGTACCCTCTACTTCAACATTGTGCTTTATGCTTCATATTATTATCCAATGATGTGTTGCCATCCTATGATGTCTGAGTAGATTTTCGTTGTCCTATCGGTGATTGATGAATTGCTATGATTGGTTTGAGTTGCATGTTTTATTATTGGTGCTGTCCTATGTGCTCTCCGTGTCGCGCAAGCGTCAGGGATTCCCGATGTAGGGTTTGCAATATGTTTATGATTTGCTTATGGTGGGTGGCATGAGTGACGAAAGCACAGACCCGAGTAAGTAGGTTGTTTGCGTATGGGATAAAAGGGACTTGATGCTTTAATGCTATGGTTGGGTTTTACCTTAATGATCTTTAGTAGTTGCGGATGCTTGCTAGAGTTCTAATCATAAGTGCATATGATCCAAGAAGAGAAAGTATGTTAGCTTATGCCTCTCCCTCAAATAGAATTGCAATAGTGATTACCAGTCTAGTAACATAGTCAATTGCTTAGGGACAATTTCATAACTCCTACCACCACTTTTCTGCACTCGCTATATTTTGTTTATTGCTTCTTTATCTAAACAGCCCCTAGTTTATATTTATGTGTTCTTTATTATCTTGCAAACCTATCCAACAACACCTACAAAGTACTTCTAGTTTCATACTTGTTCTAGGTAAAGCGAACACTAAGCGTGCGTAGAGTCGTATTAGTGGCAGATAGGACTTGAGAGAATATTTGTTCTACCTTTAGCTCCTCGTTGGGTTCGACACTCTTACTTATTGAAAGAGGCTACAATTATCCCGTATACTTGCGGGTTATCAAGACCTTTTTCTGGCGCCGTTGCCGGGAGTCATAGCGTGGGGTGAATATTCTCGTGTCTGCTTGTTTGCTTTATCACTAAGTAATTTTTATTTGTTGTTCTTAGTTGTTTTCTATCTTTAGTTATGGGTAGGAAACGCAAAATACCAAAAAAATTAGTTGTACCTACTACACCAATGGTTCAAGAACCACTCAAAATCTATCACAGTGCTGAAGCTTTTTACTTGGATCATCTTCGATCCCTTTGTGCTCGTGCTGAAACCCCAGCTAGCTTAGTTGAGGGCAAATCTTTAGATGAGCATGCTTGTTATGTGCGACACCGTATATCTGAAAAAGGGAAACTTTTATTGGATCAAATTCATCATTTGCAATGCTATGCTTGGAATTTATGTGAAATATATGATGTTACTTGTTGTTCTGAAAACCCTAAGAAACACCTTCCCTACTAATGTGAGTTTATTGATAATGGAATTGTATCTTTGTATGCTAAGGGTGTTTATAATTACTATGATGTTCAACAAATTGAAGAATTTGTTGCTTTTAAGGGTGCTTATGAAATTGCTGCTTTGATTGAAAAGTATGGTGCTACTCTCTACAAATATGAAAATTTTGCCATACTTGAATATTGTTATGATAATTATGCTTCTAATGCCTATGTTAAACTATATATTGAGGAAGTCTCCGCTGTCCAAGAAGAGACTAATATTTTGCAGGAAGCTATGGAAGAAGAAATTGATGAAACTGTGAGCTCATTGGATGAAAAAGATGATGAGGAGAGCGAAGAACAAAAGGAGAAAGAGCGGATTAGCTACCCATGCCCACCTTCTAATGAGAGTAACTCTTCAACTCATACATTGTTTAATTTCCCTTCGTGCTTACCGAAGGATGATTGCTATGATGATTGCTATGATCCCGTTGATTCTCTTAAAATATCCCTTTTTGATGATGCTTGCTATGCTTGTGGCCAAGATGCCAATATGAATGATGCTTATGGAGATGAACTTGCTATAGTTCCTTATGTTAAACATGAAATTGTTGCTATTGCACCCACGCATGATTGTCCTATTATCTTTTTGAATTCTCCAAACTACACTATATCGGAGAAGTTTGTGCTTATTAAGGATTATATTGATGGATTACGTTTTACTACTACACATGATGATTTTGATAGATATAATATGCATGTGCTTGCTGATCCTTCTTCCAATTATTATGAGAGAGGAACTATATCTCCACCTCTCTATGTTTCCAATATGATAAAATTGCAAGAAACTGTTTATGCTATGCATTGGCCTTTACTATGTGTGCATGAATTGTTCTTTTATGACATGCCAATGCATAGGAAGAAAGTTAGACTTCGTTGTTGCATGATATATGTTAATTTGTGCTCACTACTAAATTACAAATCATTGTTAATTAAAATTGGCTTTGATATACCTTGGGATCTGGGTGGATCCATTACTTGAGCACTATATGCCTAGCTTAATGGCTTTAAAGAAAGCGCTGCTAGGGAGACAACCCGGAAGTTTTAGAGAGTCATTTATTTCTGTTGAGTGCTTTTATATAGTCTAAAAACAAAAAAAATAAAGAGGGGAACCTAAAACTTTTCAAAAAGGAAAGTGAAAGTGAGAGAGACAAGCATTGTTGAAGTGGGACGGCTCCTTGAACTTTGTTCATGCTCACGGAAACTTGGTCAATCTTAATTACAGAAACTTTTCGTCCAAAATAATTACCCCCTTGTACAATTCCATTGTATTATAAAAATAATGTGCCAAGGTTTGCCTTTAGGATGTTTACAATGCTTGTTGGTTTGTACGGTGCACGATAGAAACTTTGGCTGTAGTGCGCGATTTTACATTTTTAACTGGAACGGCAAACGGTTATGATGCTTTTTGCACCGTCTTTCTGTACAACTTGTTTATTGTTACTAATTTTGGTAGAAATTTTGGGGTACCAGAAGTATGGTGAATGTTCAAATTTCTACAGACTGTTCTGTTTTTGACAGATTATATTTTTGATGCATAGTTTGCTTGTTTTGATGAATCTATCAATTTCTATCAGTGGATTAAGCCATGGAAAAGCTATATTACAGTAGACAATGAAAAAAAATATGAATTGGTTTGCTACAGTACTTAGAGTAGTGATTTTCTTTATTATACTAACGGATCTTACTGAGTTTTCTGTTGAAGTTTTGTGTGGATGAAGTGTTTGATCGAGGAGGTCTTGATATGAGGAAAAGGAAGAGAGGCAAGAGCTCAAGCTTGGGGATGCCGAAGGCACCCCAAGTAAATATTCAAGGAGACTCAAGCGTCTAAGCTTGGGGATGCCCCGTAAGGCATCCCCTGTTTCTTCAACAAGTATCGGTATGTTTTCGAATTCGTTTCGTTCATGCAATATGTGCAAGTCTTGGAGCATCTTTTGCATTTAGTTTTCACTTTTCTTTTATGCACCATGCTGGTATGAGATAGTCCTTGGTTGATTTATAGAATGTTCATTGCACTTCATTTAAATCTTTTGAGTATGGCTTTATAGAATGCTTCATATGCTTCACTTATATCATTTGAAGTTTGGATTGCCTGTTTCTCTTCACATAGAAAACCGCCATTTGTAGAATGCTATTTTGCTTCACTTATATTTGTTAGAGCGCGGGCATATATTTTGTAGAAAGAATTAAACTCTCTTGCTTCACTTATATCTATTTAGAGAGATGACATGAATTGGTCATTCACATGGTTAGTCATAAAATCCTACATAAACTTGTGGATCACTGAATATGATATGTTTGATTCCTTGCAATAGTTTTGCGATATAAAGATGGTGATATTAGAGTCATGATAGTGGGTGGTTGTGGATTGTAGAGACACTTGTGTTGAGGTTTGCAAGTCCCGTAGCATGCACGTATGGTAACCGTTGTGTGACAAATTTGAAGCATGGGGTGTTTCTTTGATTGTCTTCCTTATGAGTGGCGATCGGGGATGAGCGATGGTTTTTTCCTACCAATCTATCCCCCTAGGGGCATGCGTAGTAGTACTTTGCTTCGAGGGCTAATAAAATTTTGCAATAAGTATATGAGTTCTCTATGACTAACGTGAGTCCATGGATTATACACACTTTTACCTTTCCATCATTGCTAGCCTCTTCGGTACCGTGCACTGCCCTTTCTCACCTTGAGAGTCGGTGCAAACTTCACCGGTGCATCCAAACCCCGTGATATGATACGCTCTATCACACATAAGCCTCGTTATATCTTCCTCAAAACAGCCACCATACCTACCTATCATGGCATTTCCATAGCCATTCCGAGATATATTGCCATGCAACTTCCATCATCATCATATACATGACTTGAGCATTTATTGTCATATTGCTTTGCATGATTGTAAGATAGCTAGCATGATGTTTTCATGGCTTGTCGATTTTTTGATGTCATTGCTACACTAGATCATTGCACATCCCGGTACACCGCCGGAAGCATTCATATAGAGTCATATATTTGTTCCAGTATCGAGTTGTAAGTAAATAAAAGTGTGATGATCATCATTATAGAGCATTGCCCCATGAAAAAAGGAAAAAATAAAAAAACGAAAGGCCAAAGAAGTCTAAATAAAAAAGGGGGCCAAAGAAGGCCATCAAAAAAAAGAAAAAAAAAGAAAGGGGCAATGTTACTACCCTTTTACCAAACTTGTGCTTCAGAGTAGCACCATGTTCTTCATATAGAGAGTCTCATATATTGTCAATTTCATATACTAGAGGGAATTTTTCATTATAGAACTTGGCTTGTATATTCCAACGATGGGCTTCCTCAAATGCCCTAGGTCTTCATGGGCAAGCAAGTTGGATGCACACCCACTTAGTTCCAGTTTGAGCTTTCATACACTTATAGCTCTCAGTGCATCCGTTGCATGGAAATCCCTACTCCTTGCATTTACATCAATTGATGGGCATCTCCATAGCACGTTGATTAGCCGCGTCGATGTGAGACTTTCTTCCTTTTTGTCTTCTCCACATAAACCCCCGTCATCATATTCTATTACACCTATAGTGCTATATCCATGGCTTGCGCTCATGTATTGCGTGAGGGTTGAAAAAGCTGAAGCGCGTTAAAAGTATGAACCAATTGCTCGGCTTGTCATCGGGGTTGTGCATGATGGGAGCATTTTTTGTGACGAAAATTAAGCATGGCCAAACTATATGTTTTTGTAGGGATAAGCTTGCTTTGGCGTTGTTTTGAAAAGACATGATTGCTTTATTGGTACACTCGAAGTATTATTGTTTTTTATGTCAAATGATAGACTATTGCTTTGAATCACTCATGTCTTAATATTCATGCCATGATTAGACATATGATCAAGATTATGCTTGGTAGCATTCCACATCAAAAATTATCTTTTTTATCATTTACCTACTCGAGGACAAGCAGGAATTAAGCCTGGGGATGCTGATACGTCTCCGCCGTATCTATAATTTTTCATTGTTCCATGCCAATATTCTACAACTTTCATATACTTTTGGCAACTTTTTATACTATTTTTTGGGACTAACATATTGATCTAGTGCCCAGTGCAAGTTCCTGTCTGTTGCATGTTTTATGTTTCGCAGAAACCCCATATCAAACGGAGTCCAAACGGGATAAAAACGGACAGAGAATTATTTTGGAATATTTGTGATTTTTGGGAGGTAAAATCAACGCGAGACGGTGGCCGAGGTGGCCATGAGATAGGTGCCCACACCCACTCCAGGTGGGGGCGCACCCCACCCTCCTGGGCCCCTCGTAAGGCGGTTGATGCCCTTCTTTGGCAGCAAGAAAGCTAATTTTTGGAAAAAGATCTGGGCGAAGGTTTCAGTCCAATCGGAGTTACGGATCTCCGGATATAAAAGAAACGGTGCCAGGGCAAAATCCCAGAACGTAGAAATAGAGAGATAGATCTAATCTCGGAGGGGATCTCGCCCCTCCCACGCCATGGGAGCCAAGGACCAGAGGGGAAACCCTTCTCCCATCTAGGGAGAAGGTCAAGGAGGAAGAATAAGAAGGGGGGCTCTCTCCCCCTTGCTTCCGGTGGCACCGGAACGCCGTCGGGGGCCATCATCATCACCGCGATCTTCACCAACACCTCCGCCATCTTCACCAACATCTCTCTCCCGCAACCCGTTGTACCCTCTACTTGAACATGGTGCTTTATGCTTCATATTATTATCCAATGATGTGTTGCCATCCTATGATGTCTGAGTAGATTTTCGTTGTCCTATCGGTGATTGATGAATTGCTATGATTGGTTTGAGTTGCATGTTTTATTATTGGTGTTGTGCTATGTGCTCTCTGTGTCGCGCAAGCGTGAGGGATTCCCGTTGTAGGGTTTGCAATATGTTTATGATTTGCTTATGGTGGGTGGCATGAGTGACGAAAGCACATACCCGAGTAAGTAGGTTGTTTGCGTATGGGATAAAGGGGACTTGATGCTTTAATGCTATGGTTGGGCTTTACCTTAATGATCTTTAGTAGTTGCGGATGCTTGCTAGAGTTCTAATCATAAGTGCATATGATCCAAGAAGAGAAAGTATGTTAGCTGATGCCTCTCCCTCAAATAGAATTGCAATAGTGATTACCGGTCTAGTAACGTAGTCAATTGCTTAGGGACAATTTCACAACTCTTACCACCACTTTTTCGCACTCGCTATATTTACTTTATTGCTTCTTTATCTAAACAGCCCCTAGTTTATATTTATGTGTTATTATCTTGCAAACCTATCCAACAACACCTACAAAGTACTTCTAGTTTCATACTTGTTCTAGGTAAAGCGAAGACTAAGCATGCGTAGAGTCGTATTAGTGGCAGATAGGACTTGACCGAATATTTGTTCTACCTTTAGCTCCTCATTGGGTTCGACAATCTTACTTATCTAAAGAGGCTACGATTATCCCGTATACTTTGTGGTTATCATGGTTGCTCTGCAGACATACTACTCATATGACCATGCTGATAAGATCAAGGAGTACCTCAAGGTAATTCTTGTTCTGCATTGTTTTATTCATGCTATGAAATCTTAATCTAAAACATGCATTAGAATTTGTCCTGAACAATGGCATGAACTATCTGTTTATTCAGCTTAGAGTCATCTATGGAGCTACTGATCTGCATGCCATCTATCCTTTTCTAACCAGTTCTGGTGCTTAACAAGTGATATGTTTGGACTGTGTTAGCCTCTTCCTGTCCCTCTTAGTGTAATCTTGCAGTGTGTGAGATGTGTTTTTATTAGAGTCATCTTGGTGTAATACATGACATGGAGTAGCAGTAGGAGTAGTTGGTAGAACTTTGAGCAATTTTGTTTCCAGATGTTGCACTGAATTTGAAAGAAAGATTACTCAAGGATTACATGGAGTACCCTTTTGGATCTTCTTTACAGTAGATGCAGTGAAAATTTCTGAATTTAGTTTGCAGTATGGGTAGTTGTATCTAAACACTGATAGTTGTAAACCTAGATGATTATAGGATAGACCTAAACCTCGATGATTATTTGATGGTACCCGTGCCTAGGTTTAGAATGTTTGTAAATTAGCTAGTCAAGTTTTGTTATCCTGATGAATAAGTGTCGCACAAATTCTAGTTAAGTGAATGCTACCATTCTTTTATGTGTGCAGTTTAGCTGTTTCCTAGCAGCAAGTATATATGTCAAAGTTACATTCTTTCTGTCAAATTGGCAACTTTAGATAACAAATGTTATAAAATTATATAGTTGATGCGTTCTATTCTTAGTTTAAGTTATCTTTTTAATGCCATCTCTTAATTTTTACATGATTTATTTTGCCCTAAAGTTTATAACATCTGAGGTTAATTCTTGTCTTGTTTTTTTACACACAGGTTGGTGCTACTGCTCGTGTTGGGCTAGTTGCCCCTATTGATGTGGTGGTTCCCCCTGGCAACACTGGTCTGGATCCCTCCCAGACGTCCTTCTTCCAGGATAGTATTTGCTGATGACACTTTTCAGTGAATGCTTTCATTTCACTCACATTTTATCACAAGTTCTAACTGTGCTGTCCTGTTTAGGTGCTTAACATTCCCACCAAGATTAACAAGGGTACTGCGGATATTACTATACCAGTGGAGCTCATCAATAAGGGTGACAAGGTGGGCTCCTCCGAGTCTGCCCTGCTTGCCAAGCTTGGTATCCGCTCCTTCTCACATGGGTTGGTCATCTGCAATGTCTATGACAGCGGGTCAGTCTTCAGCCCTGAGGTTCTTGACCTCACTGAGGAAGACCTGATGGACAAGTTTGCTTCTGGTGTTTCCATGGTTGCCTCACTGTCCCTGAAGATCTCATACCCCACCATGGCTGTTGCGCCACACATGTTCCTCAACGCATACAAGAATGTTCTTGCGGTTGCTCTGGAGACAGACTACTCATATGACCATGCTGATAAGATCAAGGAGTACCTCAAGGTAATTCTTGTTCCGCAATGTTTTGTTCATGCTATGAAATTTTAATTTGAAACATGCATTAGAATTTGTATTGAACAATGGCATAAACTATCTGTTTATTCAGTTTAGAGTCATCTGTGGAGCTACTGATCAACATGCCATCTGTTCTTTTCTAACCAATTCTGGTGCTTAACAAGTGATATGTTTGGATTGTGTTAGCCTCTTCCTGTCCCTTTTAGTGTAATCTTGCAGTGTGTGAGATGTGTTTTTATTAGAGTCATCTTGGTATAATACATGACATGTCATCATAGATCTGGCACATGTTTCATCATATACATGAGTACTTGTAGAAGCACTTTGTTGGTGCACCATGCATATAAATTGAGCAAAGTGTCCTTTGAGCTTATATGCACCTAACACTTCTGTTAATGCCCTCATCTTATACTTGATCGAATTATTTGCATCTGACGTGTTACACACATATATAAGGCAGAACAAGCTTTTTTTAATCTACTATTAAGGACAAATTTAATGTATTAATTATATCTAGTGGCGGAAGTTGGATGAGGGGCCCATTGTGAATAATTTTAGACTATTCCATCGAAGCATTTTCTCCTTATGCAGTTTTTATTACATAGAAGGACTTAATATTATGACTATCATGATATTAAGTTTTTCAGAAGTGTTTGTTTATTTGTTTGTTTTCTGCCATGTTCAGAATTGCATGCATGCTTTTATTGCTATAAAATGTGCTTCAGAAAATCACGTGTTCAGAATTTCATGCATACTTTTGTAGGTGAACATACAGAAAATGCAAGATAAAGCATACTTTTGATAGTATACCTCAACTAAACATGATCCTAATATAATAACTATTACATTTTTAGAGAAGATAAAGATTCAGAATTGTTCATACCTAGAGGAACTCGCCTTCTTGATGCTCCTTGCTTACACAAGGTACTCCTTGGGAAATTTTCCTCCAGGTCTGGCTATTGTGATGGCCGAAGGGAGATCAAGGAGGGGAAGGAGGGATGACAGAGGAGTTTAACATATATATAGGTAGGCCACGCGGAGTATAACTGGGCAGCAGATCATGGCTTATTATAGTTCTACCATATATACCTGTACGGTGCAGATCTATTTCCTTTTTCCATCAAATGCACACATGTTAAAATTAGAAAAGATGTAAAAAATAAGAACTTAGTAAAGAATTAAATTATTGTATTAATTAAACAAAGAACTTTTCATTGCTTGAATGCCAAGTTTAGCTACCACAAAAAGAAATTCACGGCATGCACACTGATCTTTTTCCTGCTTAGCTCTTTTTGTATGATTTAACAGTTTGTACTAATACTTAATTCCATATTTTGGTAGTTATGTACGGTCTCAATATACTATTTTCAGGTGTAATATCTGAGAGATCACACAAGTTGGATGAATGCTCTCAATTCCAGTTTCTCCATGGTTTCCCAATGCCAAAGGTAACCAATACTAATTCTAGATGCATGAAAACAGCTTGCCATAGAGATTAATAGTGAACCAACACTAACACATTTCTTTGATAGGGAGTAACCAATATATAACTGATGGTGGCAGTACAATACATATGTACTACATAAGTTTGGGCAATGTGTATAACTGAAAAAGAACGAGAGCTCTAGGTATGCTCTTGTTATTGCTCATCACATTCCATATCCAGTGTGGAGTTTATTGTAATTTTGGTTGTTGTCTCATAAGTAGAGTCATGCTTTATTGCTCATCAAATACAATATTGCAATGTTCAGTATTCCTTTTTCATGAGCATGCATACTTTGAACCTTCAGAGCCTACATTTGTTCTTGTACTGCACTATATGAAATGTATTAGGACATTGACATATATCATGCATGCTTTGCACCTATAGTTCTGACCAATCAGAATGGTAAGGGGATAAAAAGGATGCCAAGAAATTAACCATCAAGCATAAGAAGTAATTTGCAAAGTCACAACTCGTAGGAAATATTATTAATATTATCACTGCAGCTATAATGAGGGCCACAATCTTCAATTGCCTTGCACCAAGAACACGACTCATTATAGATGCAATGTATTTCTTTGTACATTTAGATATCTTCCTCTGTGGCTGCAGTATCACACAATGTTCCTGGCATGTAAAGATGAATCCATTGCTTTTAATATTTGACATTTTAAAATCTGTAAAAATATCATGTAATTTAGATAATTAGATTTTACTATAATATGTTTTTTGGCCTTCAGTATGCCTGGCGCTTCAGCTGTAAGAAGATGTATGCTTCGTAGTAGCAACACACAGACACATACATGTCTGTATAACTTTATGTTGTCAATAAGAAAATGCTACAATGTCAAACTATTGTTTCAGTGTTGTACTTTTGTAATATGTAGTCAATACGGCACATTTTCACTTATCTTTGATATTCTGTTTAGAGGAAGTTATATCTTCTAATAGTAGTAGTATATATTGTGCAAATATTCTTCACACATAGAACACAAGATATTCTCAACTATCTAATATGCTAGGAAAAAAATGTGGTTCAATTAGAGTAGCTTAATAATAAAATTCTTCCTACACCTAATATTTTGTCTTTATGTTGGTAACGCATTATGTTTTTTGGCCTACGCTGGTTTTAATTTTTTACTGTAGGTACTGATCAATAAGAAAACCCATTTTGGACTCATTTTGGTTACTCTATTCAGGAACACATAAAAAATAATCAACGTTTATTCGTTAGCTGGAATTAAAGACAATGGCGAGAGAGGAAGATAAAGGAGAACTTGAAAATTAAATAATATGCAAGGTATGTCTCGTATGACCGTCATCTTAACTCATTGTAGTAATCTAGAAGAGTGCTTTTATTTGCGAATATGCAAATAGATAATCTTTCAAGAGCTGACTATGAACCTGAAAATTAAAGAATATGCAAGGTTGTAATCTAGTAGAAAATATTTCAAGAGTTCGTATTGCCAAATAGATAATTCTCAATTCGATCCCTAACAAATCTGTAGTAGCCACTTATTTGCGACATATGAATATGTATCAAACCATAGTCAGTCATTTAAAACCCTTAAGGTCGCTCTAATTTCAGCCGGTATGTTTCCAGCTGCTTCATTGTTTTTGATCGTCAGCATCTGGACCATCAGGTTCTTTCTGAGCTGTATTGAATCCTATAAAAATGAATAATAATAATTTAATAATTTGCTGGAAAAATGAATTGCATGACTAACCTCATTATTGTGTACTTACGTGAGTGGTCATACTACCAGAATGAGTAGTACCATTCTGGTGGGCCATCTCCTGTAGTACAAGGAAATCAAAGTCTTTGTTGTTACAAAAAAAGTAACTATATTAAAACTATAATGGTGTGCTTATAATGTATGTGATCAATTTAGTATATTACCGCCTGCCGGTATGAGATTGGTATTCCAACCAGGGATCCTCATCTGCAACACATTGTTAAACTCTTGCTTCAACATTGTGATTTCCTTCCTCGTTTCAGTGCTATGAAAGTTGTATGGTCCACCATAGGCGTCGATACATGTATCAATTGGGAGAACCCTCCTACTTTCCATGTTGACTACAAGTAGTCCGTATGAAGAATCCACTGGAACAAATGGTAGTAGATACTACGGTAAATAGACATGTGTTAGTAGCTAATTTAATAAGCAAAATAAATGATAAGAATGAGTCTCTTACAATGTTAGAGTTTAACACATCATATTTAGGAAACGATCGGACAACGACATTGTCAATCAGCACTGCGGTGCGTGTTTCTTGATTCATCCAAGAGTGTCTGAGGTCCCGTGCCTGAGAATGAAACTGCAAGTCAAAAAAATGTTTGTTTTCCAAGCATTCTTGTACCTGCAGTGTTCTCTACTTCAGCACTCACAAGCTTACGAACTGCAAGATTGAAGCATTCGGGATGAATTTGTCCAAAAAAGCAAAATTGTTTCCTGGAGCATCCGTAGGCTGATTTCAATCCGATACGGTCGTTCGCTTCTAATCCAGATTGTGCTGCCCAAAAAATGCAGACCAATCTTTACCAAAAACATCACATATAGTCTAACTCTTTTGTATAACAAAGATCAGTGAAAAAAGTTATTTAATTAAAAACATCCTAACTCCTATGTGATAATCTGGTAGCTATTTTTTTCTGTACAAAATTAACATGGCCACATGTACCGTAGGTAAAAAAGTGTAGGAGACAATGAACACTTATCAATAATAGTTATTTAACAATGTAGGGCCATGATAACCAAACAACTTATTCATTACATAGGTGAATGCCTTTGGGTTGCTACGGGGCAATAAAAAAATGAAGTGTAAAGTAATTAATCAAATATAATTAATTAAATGCATATTATAACCCAACATATTTGTTTGGATATGTTATTCTTCATACACTTGAACATTCGAACTGCGGATTCATCCTTGGCATGTGAGTTTCTAATTAGAAGTAATCAATTATGGAAAAGCAACAAACCAAATTGTAGCATTCAACAACCTTTTTCTAATAGTCAGCACTACACAAGTCTAGATGAATAGCTAATGAGGCAATAAATATGTTTTACCTTTACATGACTTCACACTTAGATTATAAAATTATCACTATGCAATCAGAAGCCATGCATATTGAAACCAAGTAATAGGCAGAGCAATACAACTTACTTTAGTGCCTCATCGTCTTGGACAACAGTGATAGATTAAAAAATGTATTCGACGACATCTACTACGGCATTCACGTTGGTCGCAGCCTCCTAAGGGGCGGGCAAAGCCTCTTGTGGTGTGACCTGAACATCCATTGCTTCGTGCACAGCTTCCATTGATGAGAGTGGTGAGTGATCGAAAATTGGTGAAGACAGGGGTGGGTCTTGAAACAGGAGCTCGTCGAAGGCTATATGAAGGGATCACGTCCTGTTTGACAGCTGCAGCTTCGAGACATAAGTGCCTTCCAAATAATAAGGCAACTTCCATTTTTGAAAGCTAAATAATAAGCAAACTTTTGATTCCATCTGATTTTCAACATCGGAGGCATTAAAGTCTGACAGGACATGGTCGCTCAGGCAGATGGAAGGTGCCCCATATCCTTCCATCCGTGCATGTTTCCATTATTAATTTCCTAGTAGAAATTATTTTCAGCTGCGTACACAAGATATTCTCAACTATCTTATATGTTAGGAAAAGATGTGGTTCCATTAGAGTAGCTTAATAATAAAATTATTCTTACCCCTAAGATATTCTATATATATGTTAAAACATGTCCAACGTGTTAGTAGAAATGTAAGAATAATTTTACACATTAAATTTTTTAATACATGTTGAACTTTTTAGATTGATTTTTTCTATTTTTTGAGTGCATGATGAACATTTTTCAAAAACACATTCACAATTTCTTAATACACATGAATTTTTTTGAAAAATATGTTGAATAGTTTTTTTCTTCAAATGCATTAACACTTCCTTTAAGTTAGTGGCAACTGTAATATTTTCTTACATTGCCTTTTTTAAACAGGAAAGACAATATCAAAAAATAAACATGAATTTGGGAAATAAATAAAAATAAACCTTCTGCGGGCCCATAAGAGTGCCATACATTAAATAAAAATAAGGCAAATGCTTGAAGAGGTAAATAGCAACGTGATAAATAGACGTCTAGCTCACAAATAGGATTTTTTTTCGTCCAATATCCTTATTCAGAGAAGCGTTATATATATATGTATTGCTCTAAAGTAAGACAAATACTTGCAGAGTTGAGTCAACTTTTTCTTTTAAATTTTGTTTTATTATTATGGCCGGTGTCTTTATTATCAATAGGAATTTATCTCTGTATTCCACAAAGGCGTCATTGCCCTAGTGGCTACCATAAGTGTGCACTCGTGCGCCCAGGTGGGATCAGTGCAGTTTAGCATATTTAAATATATGATGTTTTGAGAAATTTAGTTGAAGAACATGGAATTTTCTATAAAACAAACATCGAGCGGCACTCACACAGCTGTTTCTCCTCTCACAGTCATTAACATGTGGGCCAATGACATGTTGGCACGCCAAGTTGGCAATGCATACGGTCGGATACGACCAGAGGCACCGTATTTGAACGCCCAGTTTCAGTTTTGGCACTCGTTTTATGCATTTTACAAGTTTAGGCACCAAAACGACCGCGTCGGACGAGTTGAGGCACCCGCGGTGTATTTAGCTCATTAAATAATGAACTAATCAGTGATTTGCATGTATCACAATAGAAAATTCACGGCGTGCACACTAACATATCTACTATTATAGTGGTTTTAGTTTTTTTACTGTAGGTACTGATCAATAAGAAAACCCATTCCTATCTCATTTTTGTTTCTCTATTCAGGAACACATAAAACATAATCAGCGTTTATTCGCTAGCTAGAATTAAAGGAAACATCGAGAGAGGAAGATCAAGGAGAACTTGAAAACTAAAGAATATATCCAAGGTACATGCCGTATGACCATCATATTTTTTTTGACTATTCGCTAGCTGGATTGTGATTATTTTCGACGTAGAAAACCTCGTATAGTATAGCAGTGCGTGTATGGATGGAATTATACTATACGAGGTTGTATATGATGCGAGGCATGGAATGTCTGAAAACATCACCTGCCGGTCTTGAGTATGTTGTGAACCTACCATCGTCCAACACAAAAGTACTCTGGTTCACCTGGAGCACCAAACCTGGTCCAAACTGGTCTGGTCTACAACCATAAAATTTAGATAGAAGGAAAGATAAATATACAACCAACATAGCTAGTGTTGGGGAACGTTGCAGAAAATTAAAATTTTTCCTATGGTTTCACCAAGATCCATCTATGAGTTCATCTAAGCAACGAGTCAAGGGAGTGAGTTTGCATCTACATACCACTTGTAGATCGCGTGCGGAAGCGTTCGAGGGAGCGGTGATGATGGAGTCGTACTCGCCGTGATTCAGATCACCGGAGATCCTAGCACCGAACGGACGGCACCTGCGCGTTCAACACACGTACGGAGCGTGTGACGTCTCCTCCTTCTTGATCCAGCAAGGGGGAAGGAGAGGTTGATGATGATGGCTCCAGCAGCAGCACAACGGCAAGGTGGTGGTGGAACAGCAGCACTCCGGCAGGGCTTCGCCAAGCACGTGACGGAGGAGGAAGAGGTGTAGTAGGGGGAGGGGGCGCCAGGACTTTAGGGTGCGGCTGCCCCTCTCCCCCTCCCTTTATATAGGCCCCCAGGGGGGGCGCCGGCCCTGGGAGATTCAATCTCCCAAGGGGGCGGCGGCCAAGGGGGGAGGAGTGCCCCCCAAGGCATGTGGTGCGCCTCCCCCACCCTAGGGTTTCAACCCTAGGCGCAGGGGGTGGGCCTAGGGGGGCGCACCAGCCCACTATGGGCTGGCTCCCCTCCCACTTCAGCCCATGGGGCCCTCCGGGATGGGTGGCCCCACCCGGTGGACCCCCGGGACCCTTCCGGTGGTCCCGGTACAATACCGGGTGACCCCGAAACTTTCCCGATGGCCGAAATACCACTTCCTATATATAATTCTTTACCTCCGGACCATTCCTAAACTCCTCGTGACGTCCAGGATCTCATCCGGGACTCCGAACAACATTCGGCATACTGCATACTCATATTCATACAACCCTAGCGTCACCGAACCTTAAGTGTGTAGACCTTACGGGTTCGGGAGACATGTAGACATGACCGAGACGGCTCTCGGGCAATAACCAACAGCGGGATCTGGATACCCATGTTGGCTCCCACATGCTCCTCGATGATCTCATCGAATGAACCACGATGTCGAGGATTCGAACAACCCTGTATACAATTCCCTTTGTCAATCGGTACGTTACATGCCCGAGACTCGATCGTCGGTATCCCAATACCTCGTTCAGTCTCGTTACCGGCAAGTCACTTTACTCGTACCGTAATGCATGATCCCGTGACCAAACACTTGGTCACTTTGAGCTCATTGTGATGATGCATTACCGAGTGGGCCCAGAGATACCTATCCGTCATACGGAGTGACAAATCCCAGTCTCGATCCGTGTCAACCCAACAGACACTTTCGGAGATACCTGTAGTGCACCTTTATAGTCACCCAGTTATGTTGTGACGTTTGGTATACCCAAAGCACTCTTACGGTATCCGGGAGTTACACGATCTCATGGTCTAAGGAAGAAATACTTGACATTGGAAAAGCTCTAGCAAAACGAACTACACGATCTTGTGCTATGCTTTGGATTGGGTCTCGTCCATCACATCATTCTCCTAATGATGTGATCCCGTTGTCAATGACATCTAATGTCCATAGTCAGGAAACCCTGACTATCTGTCGACCAACGAGCTAGTCAACTAGAGGCTTACTAGGGACGTATTGTGGTCTATGTATTCACACATGTATTACGATTTCCGGATAATACAATTATAGCATGAATAAAAGATAATTATCATGAACAAGGAAATATAATAATGCTTTTATTATTGCCTCTAGGGCATATTTCCAACAGTCTCCCACTTGCACTAGAGTCAATAATCTAGTTACATTGTGATGAATCGAACACCCATAGAGTTCTGGTGTTGAGCATGTTTTGCTCGTGAGAGAGGTTTAGTCAACGGATCTGCAACATTCAGATCCGTATGTACTTTGCAAATATCTATGTCTCCATCTTGAACATTTTCGCGGATGGAGTTGAAACGACGCTTGATGTGCCTGGTCTTCTTGTGAAACCTGGGCTCCTTGGCAAGGGCAATAGCTCCAGTGTTGTCACAGAAGAGTTTGATCGGCCCCGACGCATTGGGTATGACTCCTAGGTCGGTGATGAACTTCTTCACCCAAATAGCTTCATGCTCTTCCTCCGAGGCTGCCATGTACTCCGCTTCACATGTAGATCCCGCCACGACGCTCTGCTTACAGCTGCACCAGCTAACTGCTCCACCGTTCAACATATACATGTATCCGGTTTGTGACTTAGAGTCATCCAGATCTGTGTCGAAGCTAGCGTCGACGTAACCCTTTACGACGAGCTCTTCGTCACCTCCATAAACGAGAAACATGTCCTTTGTCCTTTTCAGGTACTTTAGGATATTCTTGACCGTTGTCCAGTGTTCCTTGCCGGGATTACTTTAGTACCTTACTACCAAACTTACGGCAAGGTTTACATCAGGTCTGGTACACAGCATGTCATACATAATAGATCCTATGGCTGAGGCATAGGGGATGACGCTCATCTCTTCTTTATCTTTTGCCGTGGTCGGGCATTGAGCCGAGCTCAATCTCACACCTTGCAGTACAGGCAAGAACCCTTTCTGGGACTGATCCATTTTGAACTTCTTCAAAATTTTATCAAGGTATGTGCTTTGTGAAAGACCTATGAGGCGTCTTGATCTATCCCTATAGATCTTGATGCCTAATATGTAAGCAGCTTCTCCAAGATCCTTCATTGAAAAACACTTATTCAAGTAGGCCTTAATGTTGTCCAAGAATTCTATATCATTTCCCATCAAAAGTATGTCATCTACATATAATATGAGAAATGCTACAGAGCTCCCACTCACTTTCTTGTAAACGCAGGCTTCTCCATAAGTCTGCATAAACCCAAATGCTTTGATCATCTCATCAAAGCGAATGTTCCAACTCCGAGATGCTTGCACCAGCCCATAAATGGATCGCTGGAGCTTGCATACTTTGTCAGCGTTCTTAGGATCGACAAAACCTTCCGGCTGCATCATATACAGTTCTTCCTTAAGATGCCCGTTAAGGAATGCCGTTTTGACATCCATCTACCATATCTCATAATCATAGTATGCGGCAATTGCTAACATGATTCGGACGGACTTAAGCTTCGCTACGGGAGAGAAAGTCTCATCGTAGTCAATCCCTTGAACTTGCCGATAACCCTTAGCGACAAGTCGAGCTTTATAGATGGTAATATTACCATCCGCGTCCGTCTTCTTCTTAAAGATCCATTTGTTTTCTATCGCTCGCCGATCATCGGGCAAGTCAGTCAAAGTCCATACTTTGTTTTCATACATGGATTCTATCTCGGATTTCATGGCTTCTAGCCATTTGTTGGAATCTGGGCCCGCCATCGCTTCTTCATAGTTCGAAGGTTCACCGTTGTCTAACAACATGATTTCCAGGATAGGGTTGCCGTACCACTATGGTGCGGAACGTGTCCTTGTGGACCTACGAAGTTCAGTAGCAACTTGATCCGAAGTACCTTGATCATCATCATTAATTTCCTCTTCAGTTGGTGTAGGCATCACACGAACATTTTCCTGAGCTGCACTACTATCCCGTTCAAGAGGTAGTACTTCATCGAGTTCTACTTTCCTCCCACTTACTTCTTTCAAGAGAAACTCTTTTTCCAGAAAGGATCCGTTCTTGGCAACAAAGATCTTGCCCTCGGATCTTAAGTAGAAGGTATACCCAATGGTTTCCTTAGGGTATCCTATGAAGATGCATTTTTCCGACTTGGGTTCGAGCTTTTCAGGTTGAAGTTTCTTGACATAAGCATTGCATCCCCAAACTTTTAGAAACGACAGCTTAGGTTTCTTCCCAAACCATAATTCATACGGTGTCGTCTCAACGGATTTAGACGGTGCCTTATTTAAAGTGAATGTAGCTGTCTCTAGAGCGTATCCCCAAAATGATAGCGGTAAATCGGTAAGAGACATCATAGACCGCACCATATCCAATAGAGTGCGATTACGACGTTCGGACACACCGTTACGCTGAGGTGTTCCAGGCGGCGTGAGTTGTGAAATGATTGCATATTTTCTTAAGTGTGTACCAAATTCGTGACTTAAATATTCTCCTCCACGATCCAATCGTAAGAATTTTATCTTTCGGTCATGTTGATTCTCTACCTCATTCTGAAATCCCTTGAACTTTTCAATGGTCTCAGACTTGTGTTTCATCAAGTAGACATACCCATATCTACTCAAGTCATCAGTGAGAGTGATAACATAACGATATCCTCCGCGAGCCTCAACGCTCATTGGACCGCACAGATCGGTATGTATGATTTCCAACAAGTTGGTTGCTCGCTCCATTGTTCCGGAGAACGGAGTCTTGGTCATCTTGCCCATGAGGCATGGTTCGCATGTGTCAAATGATTCATAATCGAGAGACTCCAAAAGTCCATCAGCATGGAGCTTCTTCATGCGCTTGACACCAATGTGACCAAGGCGGCAGTGCCACAAGTATGTGGGACTATCGTTATCAACTTTACATCTTTTGGTATTCACGCTATGAATATGTGTAACATTACGCTCGAGATTCATTAAGAATAAACCATTGACCATAGGGGCATGACCATAAAACATATCTCTCATATAAATAGAACAACCATTATTCTCGGATTTAAATGAGTAGCCATCTCGTATCAAATGAGATCCAGATACAATGTTCATGCTCAAACTTGGCACCAAATAACAATTATTAAGGTTTATAACTAATCCCGTAGGTAAATGTAGAGGTAGCGTGCCGACGGCGATCACATCGACCTTGGAACCATTCCCGACGCGCATCGTCACCTCGTCCTTCGCCAGTCTCCGCTTATTCCGCAGCTCCTGCTGTGAGTTACAAATATGAGCAACGGCACCGGTATCAAATACCCAGGAGTTACTACGAGTACTGGTAAGGTACACATCAATTACATGTATATCAAATATACCTTTAGTGTTGCCGGCCTTTTTATCCGCTAAGTATTTGGGGCAGTTCCGCTTCCAGTGACCCTTCCCCTTGCAATAAAAGCACTCAGTCTCAGGCTTGGGTCCATTCTTTGACTTCTTCCCGGCAACTGGCTTATCGGGCGCGGCAACATCTTTGTCGTCCTTCTTGAAGTTCTTCTTACCCTTGCCCTTCTTGAACTTAGTGGTCTTATTGACCATCAACACTTGATGTTCTTTCTTGATTTCAACCTCTGCCGGCTTCAACATTGAAAATACTTCAGGAATGGTCTTCACCATCCCCTGCATATTATAGTTCATCACAAAGCTCTTGTAGCTTGGTGGGAGCGACTGAAGGATTCTGTCAATGACCGCCTCATCCGGGAGGTTAATGTCCAGCTGGGACAGGCGGCTGTGCAACCCAGACATTTTGAGTATATGCTCACTGACAGAACTGTTTTCCTCCATCTTACAACTATAGAACTTGTCGGAGACTTCATATCTCTCGACCCGGGCATGAGCTTGGAAAACTAGTTTCAGCTCCTCGAACATCTCATATGCTCCGTGTTGCTCAAAACGCTTTTGGAGCCTCGGTTCTAAGCTGTAAAGCATGCCGCACTGAACGAGGGAGTAATCATCAGCACGTGTCTGCCAAACATTCAAATCGTCTTGCAGTGCTGGGAGAGCAGGTGGGTCACCTAACGGTGCTTCAAGGACATATGCTTTCTTGGCAGCTATGAGGATGATCCTAAGGTTCCGGACCCAGTCCGTATAGTTGTTGCCATCATCTTTCAGCTTGGTTTTCTCTAGGAACGTGTTGAAGTTCATGTTGACATGAGCTTTGGCCATTTGATCTACAAGACATATTTTGCAAAGATTTTAGACTAAGTTCATGATAATTAAGTTCATCTAATCAAATTATTTAATGAACTCCCACTCAGATTTGACATCCCCTTAGTCATCTAAGTGTTACACGATCCAAGTCGACTAGGCCGTGTCCGATCATCACGTGAGACGGACTAATCATCGTCGGTGAACATTCTCATGTTGATCGTATCTTCCATACGACTCGTGTTCGACCTTTCGGTCTCCGTGTTCCGAGGCCATGTCTGTACATGCTAGGCTCGTCAAGTTAACCCTAAGTGTTTTGCATGTGTAAAACTGTCTTACACCCGTTGTATGTGAACGTAAGGATCTATCACACCCGATCATCACGTGGTGCTTCGAAACGACGAACTTTAGCAACGGTGCACAGTTAGGGGAGAACACTTCTTGAAATTGTTGTAAGGGATCATCTTATTTACTACTGTCGTTCTAAGTAAACAAGATGCATAAAACATAATAAACATCACATGCAATTATATAAAGTAGTGACATGATATGGCCAATATCATATAGCTCCTTTGATCTTCATCTTCGGGGCTCCATGATCATCATGCCACCGGCATGACACCATGATCTTCCATCATCATGATCTCCATCATCGTGTCTTCATGAAGTTGTCACGCCAACGACTACTTCTACTTCTATGACTAACGCGTTTAGCAATAAAGTAAAGTAGTTTACATGGCGTTCTTCAATGACACACAGGTCATACAAAAAATAAAGACAACTCCTATGACTCCTGCCGGTTGTCATACTCATCGACATGCAAGTCGTGATTCCTATTACAAGAACATGATCTCATACATCACAATATATCATTCATCATTCATCACAACTTCTGGCCATATCACATCACATAACAATTGCTGCAAAAACAAGTTAGACGTCCTGTAATTGTTGTTGCATCTTTTACGTGGCTGCAATTGGGTTCTAGCAAGAACGTTTTCTTACCTACGAATAACCACAACGTGATTTTGTCAACTTCTATTTACCCTTCATAAGGACCCTTTTCATCGAATCCGCTCCAACTAAAGTGGGAGAGACAGACACCCGCCAGCCACCTTATGCAACTAGTGCATGTTAGTCGGTGGAACCGGTCTCACGTAAGCGTACGTGTAAGGTTGGTCCGGGCCGCTTCATCCCACAATACCGCTGAAGCAAGATAAGACTAGTAGAGGCAAGCAAGTTAACAAGATCTACGCCCACAACAAAATTGTGTTCTACTCGTGCAATAGAGAACTACGCATAGACCTAGCTCATGATGCCACTGTTGGGGAACGTTGCAGAAAATTAAAATTTTTCCTACGGTTTCATCAAGATCCATCTATGAGTTCATCTAAGCAACAAGTCAAGGGAGTGAGTTTGCATCTACATACCACTTGTAGATCGCGTGCGGAAGCGTTCGAGGGAGCGGTGATGATGGAGTCGTACTCGCCGTGATTCAGATCACCGGAGATCCTAGCGCCGAACGGACGGCACCTCCGCGTTCAACACATGTACGGAGCGTGTGACATCTCCTCCTTCTTGATCCAGCAAGGGGGAAGGAGAGGTTGATGATGATGGCTCCAGCAGCAGCACAACGGCGTGGTGGTGGTGGAACAGCAGCACTCCGGCAGGGCTTCGCCAAGCACGTGACGGAGGAGGAAGAGGTGTAGCAGGGGGACGGGGCGCCATGACTTCAGGGTGTGGCTGACCCTCTCCCCCTCCCTTTATACAGGCCCCCAGGGGGGGGCGTCGGCCCTGGGAGATTCAATCTCCCAAGGGGGCGGCGACCAAGGGGGGAGGAGTGCCCCCCAAGGCATGTGGTGCGCCCCCCCCACCCTAGGGTTTCAACCCTAGGCGCAGGGGGTGGGCCTAGGGGGAGCACCAGCCCACTATGGGCTGGATCCCCTCCCACTTCAGCCCATGGGGCCCTCCGGGATGGGTGGCCCCACCCGGTGGACCCCCGGGACCCTTCCGGTGGTCCCGGTACAATACCGGGTGACCCCAAAACTTTCCCGATGGCCGAAATACCACTTCCTATATATAATTCTTTACCTCCGGACCATTCCGAAACTCCTCGTGACGTCCGGGATCTCATCCGGGACTCCGAACAACATTCGGCATACTGCATACTCATATTCATACAACCCTAGCGTCACCGAACCTTAAGTGTGTAGACCTTACGGGTTCGGGAGACATGTAGACATGACCGAGACGGCTCTCGGGCAATAACCAACAGCGGGATCTGGATACCCATGTTGGCTCCCACATGCTCCTCGATGATCTCATCGGATGAACCACAATGTCGAGGATTCGAACAACCCTGTATACAATTCCCTTTGTCATTCGGTACGTTACATGCCCGAGACTCGATCGTCGGTATCCCAATACCTTGTTCAGTCTCGTTACCGGCAAGTCACTTTACTCGTACCGTAATGCATGATCCCGTGACCAAACACTTGGTCACTTTGAGCTCATTGTGATGATGCATTACCGAGTGGGCCCAGAGATACCTCTCCGTCATACGGAGTGACAAATCCTAGTCTCGATACGTGTCAACCCAACAGACACTTTCGGAGATACCTGTAGTGCACCTTTATAGTCACCCAGTTACGTTGTGACGTTTGGTACACCCAAAGCACTCTTACGGTATCCAGGAGTTACATGATCTCATGGTCTAAGGAAGAGATACTTGACATTGGAAAAGCTCTCGCAAAACGAACTACACGATCTTGTGCTATGCTTAGGATTGGGTCTCGTCCATCACATCATTCTCCTAATGATGTGATCCCGTTGTCAATGACATCTAATGTCCATAGTGAGGAAACCATGACTATCTCTCGACTAACGAGCTAGTCAACTAGAGGCTTACTAGGGATGTATTGTGGTCTATGTATTCACACATGTATTACGATTTCCGGATAATACAATTATAGCATGAATAAAAGATAATTATCATGAACAAGGAAATATAATAATGCTTTTATTATTGCCTCTAGGGCATATTTCCAACAGCTAGTGGATGCCAACATCAATAACTCTTTAAACTTTAAAAATATGAGAGAGAATGTCATCTCATCATCTGATGCCATCAAACAGATTATTACCTAGCAAGCAACTAAACATCACTTTATTTTTAGATATTTATCGATGCATCAGTCCTCCTTAGCCACCAATAAATCTCAACGCTGCTCTAACTTGCTCTGGAATGTTATCCTTTGCTTCATTCTCCCTGACCATCAACATCTGGACCATTAGACGCTTCCTGAGACTTTGTGGATCCTTCAAATTATGCATAAACAAAGTCAGAAGATATATTTAGCAAATATATGAAAGTTGTAACATCATTACAAATGCACTTACGTCAGTCCTAGGCATGTTATGAACCATGTCATTACCGATGGTTTCATACAGATGGGCCATCTCCTGTAAGACTTTGAATCCAGAGTCCATGCTGTCACAAAAAAAATACCATATTGTAATAGCTATATTAGAGCACGCACTAATACCTAAGCCAAATTTAAAATAGTATCGCCGAGGTGAAACATGAATGTTCTCTTGTTCGGGCCATTCCACAAGTTGGCTATTCCTATCAGGGGCCTCCTGTTGCAAGATAAAGCTGAATTCTTGCTTCACTAAAAGGGCTTCCCTCTGAAGTTCAGTGTCATGGAAGTCCTCCTCAAACTGAAATAAAGCCTGGTTCGAATAATCAATAACGATAGTCCTCTCCATTTCCATTTTCACTGCTAAAAGACCGTAGGACGAATCCACGAGTGCTAGTGGGAGAAGATACTGCATTTGGTAGACAAAGGTAAATGGCGAACAAAGTAACCAAACTAATTTATAAAAATGAGAACACTTACAATTGTAGGGGTGTGAAACACGTCGTATCTTGGAAAAGGCTCACCCACGACATTGTTAATCAGTGCATTGGTGCGCTGTTCTTGGCTTAACCAGGTCTACCTTAGCGCCCGCGCTTGCTCATGGAATCCCAAATTGAAAAAATGTGTCTTTCCAACAGAGCTGGTGCCTGCGCTCCTCTCGGCTGCGTCGGTAGTAATCTTACGCACAACAAGATTGAAGCATAACGGATGGACAACCCCATCTCCTCGGATGGTGTCTCAGATGATCCGTAGGCTAATCTCGATAGGGAATGGGCGGGAGCTCTTAACCCAGATTGTGCTATAAAAAGGAAGAACAAGGTTCATAACAATCATGGGTCTAAGTAAACGTAAATTTAAACGATCCAACTGTGTTGGTGTCTACAACATATGAATAATTTAACAATAGTATATCTCACATCAAATGACCTAAAAAAGATTGTAATCTCTACAAAGTTAAGTATTTGTATATTATGCACGGGCAAAAACTTAACAGATTGCAGTGTTTTCATATTAGTACATGGACCTGCATTAAAAATGTTGCTGGTTTTGGATGGATTTGGCAGCATAGTAGTTTATCACTTGTTCAACATTGTTGTAGAAGGTGTTAGACACCATAGTTTTCGACCTACGTATTTGGTTTGAATAGACAGAAAATTTTGCTAAATAAGCATATTCACAACATCAAAGTAACCCATGTTTTATGAAAAACAAGTCCTGGATTATTTTTCTGTTAGACACTGCAAAACACTTTGGTTATAGACACCATTTACCAATACAATATAATATTTGTTAACACTCATTGAATATGTATTGATATACTGGTTTCAGAAAAATAACTACACAAACAGCTTTTGTGACAGTCGTCCGAACTTACACAAGACCACGTGATCCTGACCAGTGCTTACTGCTACAGAAAGCATCTTTCCTAAGGGCCTAACTCATTGGCATGGAAGTTTTTTTACGGGGGTATATCTTCTATATCTAAATATCTAGCCCCCACTAACTATTTCTCTCAAAATGCAAGCAGACCACATCACCCCACAACATGCATGAGAAAATGGCCACCCCCACTATCATATTTCTCTACATACAAGCATGGCACTTCATCATTAAACATGCATGAAAAAAAAGACTCATATCAACAACCATACATTCATAAGAAATTTCATTCTATTATACTATTTTGAATTAGTAAAAGAATTACAACTATATAGTAATCAAACATAATAAATTGTATGCATTCTTTGTTTGCCTTTTTCTATTATTACTTCAAATATTCATGTATCATGCAACGAATCACACTGAAATATTGAAAAATATCCCCGCAACAACGTGCGGAGTATCATCTAGGAAGTGACTGGGGTGGAATTATACGATCACTTGTAAAAAAATATACATGTACAGGGCAGTGGACTTAGACGATGAAGTGCAAACAAGATTAGATTTATAGGGCCGTGAGAACTTACTCTAGTTGTTCTTTGTCCGATTGAAGTGTGATGAAATCATACAAGTAGTCGACTGCGTGTCGCACTCCCCCAAAATCCGCCATTGCTTCTATTACTGGGGCAAAACGTCTGTCGTAGCACTGGTAAAGCGAGGGAGGGATCAGTGGACGACGGTGTAGTCAGGAGCCCGTAGGATTTTATTGAGTAGATATGAGGGCCATAGGGAATTGTGCGACAACAGTTAGGAAGGTGCCCCCTATCGTTCCTTATTTGCATGTTTCATAAAAAAACCATCAACAATTAGGGCAAGATCTATATTTTGATCGCACTATGAAAATAAATCACTGACAGATTAGATGTTTCCTAATATATGTCTCCCTTTCCCCATAACTTTCCAAAACGAAAAATAGAAAGAAACCAGATTTACTGTTTTGCGAGAGATCGCTGCAACGCTCGATGCCCACACGAAAAGAGTTGATGGTTGTGTGTGTTCTGGGGCCCAGTATTTTACTTCTAATATTTCTGTCCCCCTCTAAATAAATCTGCACCCCCCTCATTTAACAGGTGGGGCCCTGATTTCTTTTCCTAATAAATCTGCCCCCCTGATTTCAACGGTGGGGCCCGGTGCCTTTCCTCTAATAAATCTTCCCCCCTGCTTGGTTCAAGCGTTGGGTTCCCTCGGCATTATAAACCCTTTTTTGAACTGGAAAACTTTCATTCCATTACTCAACTTGCCGAGCAAGATCGCTGGCAACAAAACCCTGGGCAAATGTAGGGACAGCACCCGACCATACGGCTGGGGGTACCTGCCCCATCTTTGACCCGAACAGCGCAAGAGCGTCCGCGACATTAATATAGGCCCGAGGGCAGTGTTCAGTTTGGAAGGAACTAAAAATAAAATAAACAAAATATTTAATCTCCCTAAAGAGCACTCCATTTGGAGACAAGTCATACTTTGACGTTTTGATAGCTTGGACCAGTTGCAAAGCATCAGATTCCGTCATTATCTTAGTCATCCCGAGCTATTAGGCCTTGTATAACCACTCCACACAGGCTTCAGCTTCTGAATGTAAAACATCCTGGGCATGCTCCAGTCGCCCTGCTCCGGCGATTACCACATCTCCATCAGAGTCCCGTACCACATACCCCCAGCCTCCAACCGAGTTCTTTTTGTTAAAACTGCCGTTAACATTTATTTTCAGGTGGTCTAGTGGTGGCTTTTACCAACATACAAGAGCCTGTACTGTCGGTTTCTTGACTGCTCCAAAAAACTTAAGGAATTCTCTTGTTGTGTTACGAACTCTCTAGACCAAATTGACCAACGCAGCAAGATCAATATTTCTTCCCTCATCCCTTAGCTTGTTTCGGGCACCCCACCAGGAACAGATCAAAGCAACACACATAGCTTTCCTTTCTTCATTACCTTGGAACAGAGTTTCAAGCACTTCCTTTGGATCATGAAGTTGTACGCAACGAGCAACGACTTTATTGTTAAAGAAGGGTTGGTACGTTTTAAAAAATATACTGAGACTTAGGGCTGTTTGAACGTGCTTGTGTCTGCTGTTGGATGTCTCTGACCATTCTTTCGATTATAATTATTTGAATTTTATAAGGACGGTACGGTGGAAAATTCATATCATCTTGCATCGCGAGCCGTAACCAAAATGCGCGTGCGTACTAAATGCCTCCTACAACTTATCAACTGGGGCTGAATGATCATTCATGTTAGACAAACAAATAACAATATACTGACTCACATCGTTGCAACAAAATCAATCCATAATCCAACAATATGGTAGCGCACAAAACCTTAATAATACAAAAACACAATAAAGTTTTCAAATGTACGTACATAGAAGATAAAATATTATCTAATTAGTATAAAAACATAGATAATTATTGTTTCCAGCCCTAAATAGATGATGTATAGGAATTTTGTATTGTCGTTTCTGGATGCATCGATCCATCTTCAGTTGCTTACAACCCTCAAGGCCACCCTGATTTCTTGTGGGATGTTTCCAGCTGCTTTATTGTCTTTCACCATCAGCATCTTGACCGTCAGTTGGCTCCTGAGCAGTACTGGATCCTAGAAAATATGCAACACATCAATCATTATATGATGAAGTGTTTTCTAAATAAACTTCACACAGAAACTCATCATATATGCACTTACGGTAGTGTTCATCCAGGTCATGCTACGCAAACAACCTAGCTGGTGGGCCATCTCCTGGAGTACAAAGAAACCAGAGTCTTTGCTGTGACACACTTTTTTTAATATTACGACACATGCTAAATTTAGTACATTACCGGCAAGCATTATAACGGTATGTATCTTCTGTACAAGATCAATTTAGCACATTACCGGCAAGCATTAGAAGACATGCTATCTTGTCGCCAATCCATAAGTGGGGTATTCCAATCCGGGATCCTAGCCTGCAACACATCGTTGAACTCTTGCTTCAACAATGTGATTTCATTCATCATCTCTTTGTTATGAGTGCTCTCTCCAACTTGGCTGACGTCTCGTGATGGATCCAGTACGACAACCCTCCTTCTCATACGGTTTACTACAAGTAGCCCGTATGAGGAATCCGGGATAGTCAAAAGTAGTAGATACTACAGCAGGTCGACACTTGTTAATTGCTATTATGATATTAAAATAAACATTAAGAATGAACGTCTCTTACAACTATAGAGCTCAACACATCATATTTAGGGAAGGGCTGGACAACAACATTGTTAATTAGCATCGTGGTGCGCTCTCCTTGAGGCATCCAGGAACACCTAACAGCCCGTGACTGAGCATGAAACTGCAAGTCAAAAAAATGTTTGCTTCCAACCAAGTTGGTGCCTGCATGTCTCTCTACTTCCGCGTTCGCAAGCTTACGAACAACAAAATTGAAGCATGTTGGATGAAGACTTAAGTTTGTTAAAAATATGGTGTATCGCTTCTTATCCAGATTGTGCTGCAACACAAAAAAATGCACAACAACCTTTAGCAACGAGTGTGCTAACTTGGAACAAGAGTATGTTAAATTGGCGACAATTTTCAAATAGTTTGATTGCTGTGACCAAAAAAATATATACAGCAAATTAAAAGCAGCAGTATTTACCTTAGTATAAGCAGTGTACGAGAGAGTTCTAATAAGTTTTCTATATAGAAAATAAATGTACAATAATATAACTTACTCCAATGCCTGCTCGTCATGAACGCCATTGACTTACTCCAATGTATTCGAGTGCATCTTCCATGACATGCATTCATGGGGGCAGAAGATGCATGGGCGCGGGCATAGCCTCATGCTGCTTAGGCACAACCTCTTGGGCCTCGGGGTCAGCACCGTCCAGGGGCGTGGGCACAACAACCTCTAGGGGCGCAGTGTTTCCAATGATCGCCTCCATCGTTGACCAAAAACTCGTGTGT
>NC_041389.1:688106361-688141591 GCF_002162155.2 Triticum dicoccoides | reverse complement strand
GACTTAATATTGCCTTCCAAAAATTGAAAACCATTTAATTAATGTCATTTGTTTATAACAAGGATATGTTGTGGATGTATCAGATCTTGCCGACGTATAAGATAATTCTAAGAATTTATGAGTGAATAATATCTTCCGATTGCATAATATATTTTTTATCAATCCCAGCCTCATAAATGAAACACCTTTGTATAAAACCAAATATTTGAATAGGAGAACATGTATCAAAAAATGAAGCATAATGCCAAAAGGGGTTCACTACAAGTTGACAAGCAAAAATGTTGACAGTTGATCATACTATTTTATTGATTATAATACACTATTAAACCAAAAAGAGATATAACGACATTTGGCAACGAAATGTTGCATGCACCGTGTTGATACACAAATTACTCTAGCGTCCATTTTTCCTGGCTTGAACGTGATCGTTGACGTAAGAAAGTGTTTCGTCGTAAGTCATCAGGCTGGCTTCATGGATATCTTTGATAAAAATAAGTGTTAGTAATAATGACAGCTTTATTACAGAAAATAACACAATGGCACAAAATTAAAAATACTTTAGAAACCCTACCTTGTAGATAATGATCATCATCATTAATGTCAGGAGAGAAGAAGAATGTGCTCTCCCTCATAGTTTGCAGGCATTGATCCCTCCGATTTAACTATATGTAAGTAACAACAATCTTCTCGAATAGATTATTTGTGCGTTGCAAATGGTACAAATGACGACCATCATGCTCTTGACTTAGGCGTAGAAAAATTATCTCTTGTCTACATACAAAAACAAATGTTAGGCGTAGGCAACAATAGTAAAATAAAAATAACCATATGAAAATCTCATATCCTGAATGGAGCTTACCGAAAATTCATGAGGCCAAACTCAACGAAAGGGACATGTCATCTATATATTGAATCCCGCTGATGTTCTATCTTACCAGCATAGACAAGAATAGCAACAACATCTGAAAAATGTAATCATAATGAGACAATGCTATGTGTAGACTAATGTGCAATAACAAAGTTGAAGGTGCTGCACCAGTGAAGGTTCTGTCCCGTAACGACAATATGGCCCCGAGCTGTGGGAAGCATGGTGGACAAATTGTCGATGAAATTCTATGGACCGACATGCTAACCTCGGTCCTAGCATGTGATGCAATGACAAACTCCATGCATATATACCAAAAATGTCCATCTAGCATTTCTGTGGGGTTGAACCCGACGGAAGTGAAGTCATATGTCATCCCGGTCTCCAACATGGGGTTGAAGCGGAATGCTTCGTTGCTGTAGGCAATTGCTTCCATCTTTGTTCCCTATTAATATTTTATAAATCATTAAAAAAATCAGGTTGAGAAACTCTTTAACACACCTGCATACTAAAAAAAGTGATATGTGTGGTGATGAGAAATGACTTACGTGCTGATCCAGTAGTATACAGCGAAGGTATTGGTTTCCCATTGCATTCTCCTTGATCTGGGCCTTCCACAACACCTTAGCACGAATGATCCAACAATTATGATATATATGCTCCATCTCAACATTCTGGAAATTCAAGTTCCTGCTTAGCATATAATGAATAGATGAGGTAAAATAAACGAGCGGCGATGGCAAATCAACGTAAAGGATGATTGAAAAATCTTGCCTGTTCATCGGAGGGATGGAAGTTTGAGGGATGATAGGAGCCGGCGGATTTGCCATCACCCTCCTAGGTCTTGTCAACATGTAAGAGATCACCATAGTCGTAGAGAATATGGCTGAACCTTCGTCCAGAAATATGGATGTTCATATATGGCGGTGCGTGGCATGTATATATTAGCATAGTGGGTGGCGGGAAAAGCAATAATTTTCAGAATTTAGTTTGATGAATAGAAAGTTTGATCAACCTTTGACAACTTAATAAACACAATTTATTAATTATAGTAATCAAACAAATCAGGATATGATTGTAATGAAGGTGAGCATCGAATTTTGGCAATGTAATAATTACTATTTATTAATTGTTAGTAACACAATAATTGCGGATCTCAATATAATGAAGGAGATACTCTGTTACCGTAAGGGTAGTCACGTAATATATCTTATTCGCAAAAAAGGCACGTAATATATCTATTTCCATTAGTGCACCAACTTTATGTCTCATGCTTGAATAAGATAAATTTATTTTCAAACTTTGATACATGGATAATATATCTATAATTATGTTATTATGCGTGATGACCCACAAGTATAGGGGATCTATCGTAGTCCTTTCGATAAGTAAGAGTGTCGAACCCAACGAGGAGCAGAAGGAAATGACAAGCGGTTTTTAGTAAGCACTGAAATTGTAGGTAACGGATAGTTTTGTGATAAGATAAATTGTAACGGGTAACAAGCAATGAAAGTAAATAAAGTGCAGCAAGGTGGCCCAATCCTTTTTGTAGCAAAGGACAAGCCTGGACAATTTCTTATAATGAGAAAAGAGCTCCCGAGGACACATGGGAATTATCATCAAGCTAGTTTTCATCACGCTCATATGATTCGCGTTCGGTACTTTGATAATTTGATATGTGGGTGGACCGGTGCTTGGGTACTGCCCTTACTTGGACAAGCATCCCACTTATGATTAACCCCTATTGCAAGCATACACAACTACAAAAGAAGTATTAAGGTAAACCTAACCACAACATTAGACATATGGATCCAAATCAGCCCCTTACGAAGCAACGCATAAACTAGGGTTTAAGCTTCTGTCACTCTAGCAACCCGTCATCTACTTATTACTTCTCAATGCCTTCCTCTAGGACCAAATAATGGGGAAGTGTCATGTAGTCGATGTTCACATAACACCACTAGAGGAAAGACAACATACATCTCATCAAAATATCGAACGAATACCAAATTCACATGACTACTAATAGCAAGACTTCACACATGTCCTCAGGAACAAACGTAACTACTCACAAAACATATTCATGTTCATAATCAGAGGAGTAATAATATGCATTGAGGATCTGAATATATGATCTTCCACCAAGTAAACCAATTAGCATCAACTACAAGGAGTAATCAACACTACTAGCAACCCACAGGTACCAATTTATGGTTTTGGATACAAGATTGGATACAAGAGATGAACTAGGGTTTGAGAAGAGATGGTGCTGGTGAGGATGTTTATGGAGATTGACCCCCTCCCGATGAGAGGATCGTTGGTGATGACGATGGTGATGATTTCCCCCTCTCGGAGGGAAGTTTCCCCGACAGAGCAGCTCTGCCGGAGCCCTAGATTGGTTTCGCCAAGGTTCCGCTTCGTGGCGGTGGATTTTTGTCCCGTAAGCTTGCATCTGATTTTTTTCAGGGTAAAAGCCTTCATATAGCAGAAGATGGGCACCGGAGGGCCACCTTAGGGGTGGGCGCGCCCCCCACCCTCCTGGCCAGGGTGTGGGCCCCCTCTGGTGCTTTCTTTGCTCAATAATTCTTATTAATTCCAAAAATAGCTTTCGTGGAGTTTCAGGATTTTTGGAGCTATGCAGAATAGGTTTTCAATATTTGCTCCTTTTCCAGCTAGAATTCCAGCTGTCGGCATTCCCCTCTTCATGGTAAACCTTGTAAACTAAGAGAGAATAGCCATAAGTATTGAGATATAATGTGTAATAACAGCCCATAATGCAATAAATATTGATATAAAAGCATGATGCAAAATGGACGTATCAACTCCCCCAAGCTTAGACCTCGCTTGTCCTCAAGCGAAAGCTGAAATCGAAAAATATGTCCACATGTTTAGAGATAGAGGTGTCGATAAAAACAAAATACGGACATGAGGGCATCATGATCATTCTTCTAACAGCAACATAAATAGATTTTATCATATGATTTCTTGTGCTCAAGTAACAATCAATTCACAATGTCAAGTATGGTTCAAAAACTTCATTGGGAACTAACAAACTATAATCTCAGTCATTGAAGCAATTGCAATTTATTGTAACATCAGAAAAAGTCAATAATAGAGCTTTTCAGCAAGTCCACATACTCAACTATCATATAGTCTTCTACAATTGCTAACACTCATGCAATATTTGTGGTTATGGAGTTTCAACCGGACACTAAGAAAGATAGGGGCTTATTGTGTTGCCTCCCAACGTATTCACCTTTGGGTAATGTCAACAATAATAATTCATGCTAACTTACATCCAATTGGATATATATATCAAGATCTTTCAAAACGAGGAGCTTGCCAAAGGATAAAATGAAAAAGGGAAAGGTGAAGATCACCTTGACTCAAGCATAAAGTAAAAACATAAAGTAAAAGATAGGCCTTTCGCAGAGGGAAGCAGAGGTTGTCATGTGCTTTTAGGGTTGGATGCACGAAATCTTAATGCAAAAGAACGTCACTTTATATTGCCACTTGTATATGGACCTTTATTATACAGTCTGTTGCTTTTATTACTTCCATAACAAGATCGTATAAAGCTTATTTTCTCTGCACTAATAAGTCATACATATTTAGAGAGCAATTTTTATTGCCTGCAACATGAAAACTTACTTGAAGGATCTTACTCAATCCATAGGTAGGTATGGTGGACTCTCATGGCAAAAATTGGGTTTAAGGATATTTGGAAGCACAGGTAGTATCTCTACTAGGTGCAAGGAATTTGGCTAGCATGAGGGGGAAAGGCAAGCTCAACATGTTGGGAAGATCAATGACAATAGACTTTAACTGAGATGTGAGAAAACATAAAGCATTATGTTGTCTTCCTTGTCCAGCATCAACTCTTTTAGCATGTAATACTTAATGAGTGCTCACAATCATAAAAGATGTCTATGATAATATATTTGCATGTGAAAACCTCTCTTTCCTTATTACCTCCTATTAATTGCAACGATGACCAAAACTACGTTTGTCAACTCTCAACAACTTTTATGCCTCATACTTTCTATGTGTGAAGTCGTTACTATCCATAAGATCAATATGAGCTCTTTTATTCTTTTTATTCTTTCTACTTCCTCAAGATCATAGCAAGATAGCAAAGCCCTTGACTCAACACTAATCTTTATTATAGATAGCTCACAGACTCAATTACATAAAGAGATCACAAAGCAAAACTCAAAACTACTTGATACTAAAACTTCAATCTACTAGATCAAGATACTACTAAAAGGATCGAACTAAGTAAAACGGTAAAGATATGAGTGTGATGGTGATACGATAATGGGGCACCTCCCCCAAGCTTGGCAGTTGCCAAGGGGAGTGCCCATACCCATGTAATTATGTCCTCGGAGGTGGTGAAGTAGGCGTTGTTGATGATGTAGGCTTGTCGTCCGTCTTCCAAGGCATAGGTTCACCATCATAGAAGGATGATCGAGTCTCCGGGATCCTAAAATCTGCAGCCAAACTCATCCTCTTGAATCTATATTCATACTCACAGTTTTAGTTTCACAGGTCATAGATCTGGGCTTGGAGGCGCTCGATTTTCTCTTGAAGCTTAAAGATGGTCTCCCAAATGATCCTGGCATCCAGCTTGTGGTTGTTGGTGAACTCCATGATCATCATCTGGTTGGCGTTGAGTCCACGCTCCACCATCCCTTGGCACTTGAAAACTTGTTGCTCCATGGCTTCGAGCTTTGTCTCCACGCTTCCGGTACGCCTTGGTCCCTCCACATCGCGGATGTGCAGCACCCCCTCACGCATCTCAATGGTTTGAGGGTATTGCAGCACCTTTGCGAGATAGGGGTTGATAACCCTCTCAAAAAAACTTGTCCTTGGGAATGCTTGGAGACGTCATGGTGCTCTAGATCTGTCAGAAAAATAGATCGAAACGAACAGAGGATATTTGTGTGATACCGTGGTCAAAGCCTTCGGGAGATTATATAATGATTTTTTACCGACCAAAATACGTAACGTGCAAGAAAACGGAGTACGCGAGGCACACAAGGTGGCCATGAGATAGGGGGGCGCGCCCAGGAAGGGTGAGCGCGCCCTCCACCCTCGTGGAGGACTCGTGTCCTTCCCGGACTACTTCTTTCTTTCCAAAATTCTTAAATATTCCAAAACGGAGGAAAATTGCCATTAGAACTGTTTCGGAGTCGGTTTACTTATCGTACCACATACCTATTCCTTTTCGGAGTCTGAAACATTCTGGAAAGTGTCCCTTATGTATTCCTCCGGGGTTACGGTCTCAATAATATTAGTTTCAACATTGATAGGATTACCTGAGATATAATGTTTAATTCTTTAGCCGTTCACCACCCTCGGACTTGTGGCTTCGAAGTTGTTGATGTTTATGGCACCGAAACGATAGACCTCTTCAATAACGTAAGGACCTTCCCATTTAGAGAGAAGTTTTCCTGCAAAAAATCTTAAACAAGAGTTGAATAATAACACATAATCACCTACGTTAAACTCACGCTTTTGTATCCTTTTATCATGCCAGCGTTTGACTTTTTCTCTGAATAGCTTGGCATTCTCATAGGCTTGGGTTCTCCATTCATCAAGTCAGCTAATATCAAGTAACCTCCTCTCACCGGCAAGTTTGAAGTCATAGTTGAGTTCTTTAATAGACCAGTATGCTTTATGTTCAAGTTCAAGAAGTAAGTGACATGCTTTTCCATAAACCATCTTATACGGAGACATACCCATAGGATTTTTATATGCAGTTCTATAGGCCCATAATGCATCATCAAGTTTTTTGGACCAGTTCTTTCTAGATCTATTCACAGTCTTTTCCAAAATTAATTTGAGCTCTCTATTGCTCAACTCTACTTGACCACTAGACTGCGGGTGATAAGGAGATGCGATTCTATGATTAACATCATACTTAGCAAGCATCTTACAGAAAGCACCATGAATAAAATGTGAACCACCATCAGTCATAAGCTATCTAGGGACTCCAAACCTCAGAAAAATAACTTCTTTAAGCATCTTAATAGAGGTGTTATGATCAGCACTACTAGTTGGAATAGCTTCTATCCACTTAGTAATGTAATCAACAGCAACTAAAATATGTGTGTAACCATTAGAGGCAGGAAAAGGTCCCATATAATCAAAGCCCCAAACATCAACCAGTTCAATAACAAGAGAATAATTCATAGGCATTTCTTGACGTCTACTAATATTACCAATTCTTTGACATTCATCACAAGATAAGACAAACTTGTGAGCATCTTTGAAGAGAGTAGGCCAATAAAAACCAGATTGCAATACCTTTTTTGCAGCTCTATCTCCAGCGTGGTGTCCTCCATATGATTCAGAGTGACACTTGCGTAGGATCTGTTCCTGTTCATGCTCAGGTACACAACATCTAATAACACCATCTACTCCTTCTTTATAAAGGTGTGAGTCATCCCAGAAGTAATGTCTTAAATCATAAAAGAACTTTTTCTTTTGCTGGTATGTGAAACTAGGTGGTATAAATTTAGCAACAATGTAATTAGCATAATCAGCATACCAAGGAGTAGTACGAGAAGCATTAATGACCGCTAATTGTTCATCAGGAAAGCTATCATCAATAGGTAGTGGGTCATCAAGAACATTTTCTAACCTAGACAAGTTGTCTGCAATGGGGTTCTTATCTCCCTTTCTATCAATAATATGCAAATCAAATCCTTGGAGCAAGAGAACCCATCTAATGAATCTAGGCTTAGCATCTTTCTTTTCCATAAGATATTTAATAGCAGCATGATCAGTGTGAATAGTAACTTTGGAATCAACAATATAAGGTCTATACTTATCACAAGCAAACACAACTGCTAAGAATTCTTTTTCAGTAGTAGCATAATTTCTCTGGGCAGTATCAAGAGTTTTACTAGCATACTGGATAACATTCAATTTCTTATCAACTCTTTGCCCTAGAACAACACCTACAGCATAATCACTAGCATCACACATAATTTCAAAGGGTAAATTCCAATCAGGTGGCTGAACAATAGGTGCAGTGATCAAAGCTTTCTTAAGTATTTCAAATGCTTCTACACAATCATCATCAAAGACAAAAGGAATATCTTTTTGCAATAAATTAGTCAGAGGCCTAGAGATTTTAGAAAAGTCCTTAATGAACCTCCTATAAAAACAGGCGCGACCAAGGTAACTTCTTATACCTTTTATGTCCTTGGGACATGGCATCTTTTCAATAGCATCAACTTTAGCTTTATCAACTTCAATACCTCTCTCGGAAATCTTATGCCCCAAGACAATGCCTTCATTAACCATAAAGTGGCACTTTTCCCAATTCAACACGAGACTAGTGTCTTCACATCTCTGCAAAACTCGATCAAGGTTGCTCAAGCAATCATCAAAAGAGGATCCATGAACAGAGAAATCATCCATGAATACCTCACAAATCTTTTCACAAAAGTCAGAGAATATAGCCATCATGCATCTTTGAAAGGTAGCAGGTGCATTACATAAACCAAAAGGCATACGTCTATAAGCCAAAGTACAGAAAGGGCAAGTAAAAGTAGTTTTTGATTGATCCTTCGCTGACACAGGTATTTGAGAGAACCCAGAATAACCATCTAGAAAGCAGAAATGTGTGTGTTTGGATAGTCTCTCTAGCATTTGATCGATAAAAGGTAAAGGGTAATGATCTTTCTTAATAGCTTTATTTAATTTATGGAAATCAATTACCATCCTATAACATGTAATAATTCTTTGCGGGATCAATTCATCTTTATCATTAGGAACAACAGTAATACCTCCCTTTTCAGGAACACAATGGACAGGGCTTACCCAATCACTATCAGCAACGAGATAAATTATACCTGTCTCAAGGAGCTTTAGTATCTCCTTTATTACCACTTCTTTCATCTTAGGATTCAATCGTCGTTGAGGATCTCTAACTGGTTTGGCATCGTCCTCCAAATTAATTTTGTGTTGGCATAACGTTGGACTAATTCCCTTGAGATCATCCAGCGTATATCCAATAGCAGCACGGTGCTTCTTTAGAGTTTTCAATAATCTTTCTTCTTCTTGCTCTGAAAGGTTAGCACTAATAATAACAGGATATATTTTCTTTTCATCAAGATAAGCATACTTAAGATTATTAGGTAATGGTTTGAGTTCAAACACAGGATCACCCTTGGGTGGAGGGGGGTCCCCTAGAATTTCAATGGGTAGGTTGTGTTTCAGAATAGGTTCCTGTTGAAGAAACACTTCATCTATTTCCCCTCTTTCCTTCATAAACATATCATTTTCATGGTCTAGCAAATATTGTTCTAACGGATCAGTAGGAGGCACGGCAATAGAAGCAAGACCAATAATCTCATCCTTACTAGGGGATTCTTTATCATGGGGTTGTCTACGAAACTTAGCAAAATTAAGCTCATGAGACATATCCCCTAAGCCAATTTCAACAGTATCCTTTTTGCAATCAATCTTAGCATTAAAAGTATTCAAGAAGGGTCTACCAAATATAATGGGACAAAAATCATCTTGTGGAGAACCAAGAACAAGAAAATCAGCAGGATATTTGACCTTCCCACACAAGACTTCGACATCTCCAACAATCCCTACTGGTTTAATGGTGTCCCCTATTTGCAAGCTTAATGGTAACATCAATATCTTCTATTTCAGCTGGTGCAATATCATGCATAATTTCTTTATATAAGTCATAAGGTATTGCACTAGCACTAGCACCCATATCACATACGCCATGATAACAATGATCTCCTATTTTAACAGAAATAACAGGCATGCCTACAACAGGTCTATGTATCTTACCATCTGGTCTAACAATATTAGCAGTCTCACCACAGAAATAGATAACATGCCCATCTAAATTGTCATCCAAGAGATCTTTAACCATAGCAATACTAGGTTCAACTTTGATTTGCTGAGGAGGTGTATAAGTCCTAGTATTACTCTTACAAACAATAGTCGAAGTTTTAGCATGATCCTTTATCCTAACAGGAAAATGAGGTTTCTCAACATAAGTAGTGGGAACAATAGGATCACTATAAGTGACAGTCTTTTCTTCAACTGTAATAGGTGCAACTACTTTTACTTAAATGGGAGGATTATATTTAAACCACTTCTCCTTAGGGAGATCAACGTGAGTAGCAAAAGATTCGCAAAAAGAAGCTACTATCTCAGAGTCAAGTCCATATTTAGCACTAAATCCATGAAAAGCATCGGTATCCATAAAAGATTTGACACAATCAAACTTAGGTGTCATACCTGACTCCTTACCATCATCGGAACCCCAATCTTCAGAGTTGCGTTTAATTCTTTCCAATAAGTCCCATTTGAATTGAATAGTCTTCAGCATATAAGAACCAGCACAGGAAGTATCGAGCATGTTGCGATCATTGGGAGAAAGCCGAGCATAAAATTTTTGAATAATCATTTCTCTGGAGAGCTCATGATTGGGGCATGAATATAACATTGACTTAAGCCTCCCCCAAGCTTGAGTGATGCTTTCTCCATCGCGAGGCCAAAAATTATATATGTAATTACGATCACGATGAACAAGATGCATAGGATAGAACTTCTGGTGAAATTCCAACTTCAATCGTTTATAATTCTAAGATCCCGTATCATCACATAGCCTATACCATGTCAATGCACCCCCCTTCAAAGATAAAGGGAAGACCTTCCTTTTGAAAACATCATCGGGAATACCTGCAAGCTTAAATAATGTTGGAAATATGCCCTAGAGGCAATAATAAAATGGTTATTATTATATTTCCTAGTTCATGATAATTGTCTATTATTCATGCTATAATTGTATTAACTGGAAACTGTAATACATGTGTGAATACATAGACCACAACATGTCCCTAGTGAGCCTCTAGTTGACTAGCTCGTTGATCAATAGATGGTTATGGTTTCCTAACCATGGACATTGGATGTCATTGATAACGGGATCACATCATTAGGAGAATGATGTGATGGACAAGACCCAATCCTAAGCATAGCACAAGATCATGTAGTTCATTTGCTAAAGCTTTTCTAATGTCAAGTATCATTTTCTTAGACCATGAGATTGTGCAACTCCCGGATACCATAGGAATGCTTTGGGTGTACCAAACGTCAGAACGTAACTGGGTGGCTATAAAGGTGCACTACAGGTATCTCCGAAAGTGTCTGTTGGGTTGGCACGAATCGAGACTGGGATTTGTCACTCCGTATGACAGAGAGGTATCTCTGGGCCCACTCGGTAATGCATCATCATAATGAGCTCAATGTGACTAAGTAGTTAGTCACGGGATCATGCATTATGGAACGAGTAAAGAGACTTGCCGGTAACGAGATTGAACAAGGTATAGGGATACCGCCGATCGAATCTCGGGCAAGTAACATACCAATGGACGAAGGGAGTTGTATACAGGATTGCTTGAATCCTCGACATTGTGGTTCATCCGATGAGATCATCTGGAACATGTGGGAGCCAACATGGGTATCCAGATCCCTCTGTTGGTTATTGGCCGGATAGATGTCTCGGTCATGTCTGCATGGTTCCCGAACCCGTAGGGTCTACACACTTAAGGTTCGATGACGGTAGAGTTGTTATCGGAAATAGTATGTGGTTACGGAAGGTAGTTCAGAGTCCCAGATGTGATCTCGGACGTCACACACTTAAGGTTCGGTGACGCTAGAGTTGTTATCGGAAATAGTATGTGGTTACCGAAGGTAGTTCAGAGTCCCAGATGTGATCTCGGACGTCATGAGGAGTTCCAAAATGGTCCGGCGGTGAAGATCAATATATTGGACGAAGGGTATTGGAGTCCGGAAGTGTTCCGGGGGTACCATGCTATGGCTAGCATGACCGAAAGGTGTTTCCGGAGCCCCGACAAGTGTTGGAGGGCCTCATGGGCCAAAGGGGAAGGGGCAAACCAGCCCACTAAGGGGTGGTGCGCCCCCCACACCCTTTCCCACGTTATTTGGGGAGGTGAGGCGCCTCCACCTAGCTTGGGAGGCAATCCTCCACCTGCTTGGCTTGGGGGGCAAGTCTCCCTAGGATTTTCCCTAGGGAGATCCAATCTGCTTGGCCGCCGCCCCTAGGGGAAACCCTACGGCACCTCCCCCTCTCCCCTTCCCCTATATATAGTGGAGGGTGGGAGGACAGCCGCACCTCTGCCCTGGCGCAGCCCTCCCTCCTCCTACACCTCCTCCTCCATAGTGCTTGGCGAAGCCCTGCTGGAGAACCACGAGCTCCACCACCACCATGTCGTCGTGCTGCTGGAGCTCTCCCTCAACTTCTCCTCTCCCCTTGCTGGATCAAGAAGGAGGATCCCCGGGCTGTACGTGTGTTGAACGCGGAGATGTTGTCTGTTCGGTGCTAGATCGGATCTTCCACGATTTGAATTGCCGCGAGTACGACTCCATCAACCATGTTCTTGTAACGTTTCCGCTTAGCGATCTTCAAAGGTATGAAGATGCTCATCCTCTCCCTCTCTTGTTGCTAGAATCTCCATAGATTGATTTTGGTGATGCATAGAAATTTTTGAATTTCTGCTACGTTCACCAACAGTGGCATCATGAGCTAGGTCTATGAGTAGTTTCTATACACGAGTAGAACACAAGTTGTTGTGGGTGTTGATTTTGTCCAATATCCTTACCGTTACTAGTCCTATCTTGTTTCGACGGTATTGTGGGATAAAGCGGCTCGGACCGACCTTACACGTACACTTACGTGAGACAGGTTCCACCAACTGACATGCACTTGTTGCATAAGGTTGCTAGCGGGTGTCTGTCTCTCCCACTTTAGTCGGATCAGATTCGATGAAAAGGGTCCTTATGAAGGGTAAATAGCAATTGGCATATCACATTGTGGTTTTGGCATAGGTAAGAAACGTTCGTGCTAGAAACCTATAGCAGCCACGTAAAAACTTGCAACAACAATTAGAGGACGTCTAACTTGTTTTACAGCATATGTCGTGTGATGTGATATGGCCAAAAGGATGTGATGAATGATATATGTGATGTATGAGATTGGTCATGTTCTTGTAATAGGAATCATGACTTGCATGTCGATGAGTATGACAACCGGCAGGAGCCATAGGAGTTGTCATAATTTATTGTATGACCTGCATGTCATTGAATAACGCCATGTAATTACTTTACTTTATTGCTAAACTGTTAGCCATAGTAGTAGAAGTAATAGTTGGCGAGACAACTTCATGAAGACACGATGATGGAGATCATGATGATGGAGATCATGGTGTCATGCCGGTGACGAAGGTGATCATGACGTGCTTCAAAGATGGAGATCAAAGGCGCGAGATGATAATGGCCATATCATGTCACTTTATGATTTGCATGTGATGTTTATCATGTTTACATCTTATTTGCTTAGAACGACCGTAGCATAAATAAGATGATCCCTCACTAAAATTTCAAGAAAGTGTTCCCCCTAACTGTGCACCGTTGCGAAAGTTCGTTGTTTCGAAGCACCACATGATGATCGGGTGTCATAGATTCTAACGTTCACATACAATGGGTGTAAGCCAGATTTACACACGCAAAACACTTAGGTTGACTTGACGAGCCTAGCATGTATAGACATAGCCTCGAAACACAACAGACCAAAAGGTCGAACATGAGTCGTATAGTAGATACGATCAACAGGAAGATGTTCACCGATGATGACTAGTCCGTCTCATGTGATGATCAGACACGGCCTAGTTGACTCGGATCATGTATAACTTAGATGACTAGAGGGATGTATATCTAAGTGGGAGTTCATTAAATAATCAGATGAACTTAATTATCATGAACATAGTCAAAAGGTCTTTGCAAATTATGTCGTAGCTTACACTTTAGTTCTACTGTTTAAGATATGTTTCTAGAGAAAATTTAGTTGAAAGTTGACAGTAGAAATTATGCGGACTGGGTCCGTATACTGAGGATTGTCCTCATTGCTACACAGAAGGCTTATGTCCTTAATGCACCGCTCGGTGTGCTGAACCTCGAGCGTCGATTGTGGATGTTGCAAACATCTGACATACACATTTTGATGACTACGTGATAGTTCAGTGCATAATGTTAAACGGTTTAGAATTGAGGCACCGAAGACATTTTTGAAACATCGCAGAACATATGAGATGTTCCAAGAGCTGAAATTGGGATTTCAGGATCGTGCCCACGTCAAGAGGTATGAGACCTCTGACAAGTTTCTTAACCTGCAAACTAAGGGAGAAAAGCTCAATCATTGAGCATGTGCTCAGATTGTCTGAGTACTACAATCACTTGAATCGAGTGGGAGTTAATCTTCTAGATGAGATAGTGATGGTTCTCCATAGTCACTGCCACCAAGCTATTAGAGCTTCGTGATGAACTATAACATATCAGGGACAGACATGATGATCCTTGAGCAATTCGCGGTGTTTGACACCGCGAAAGTAGAAATCGAGTAGGAGCATCAATTGTTGATGGTTAGTGAAACCACTAGTTTCAAGAAGGGCAAGGGCAAGAAGGGATACTTCATGAAACGGCAAATCAGTTGCTGCTCTATTGAAGAAACCCAAGGTTGAACCCAAACCCGAGACTAAGTGCTTCTGTAATGAGGGAACGGTCACTGAAGCAGAACTACCCTAGATACTTGGTAGATGAGAAGGCTGGCAAGGTTGACAGAAGTATATTGGATATACATTATATTAAATGTGTACTTTAGTAGTACTCCTAGTAGCACCAGGGTATTAAGATACCGGTTCGGTTGCTAAGTGTTAGTAACTCAAAATAAAAGAGCTACAAAATAAACAAAGACTAGCTGAAGGTGAGATGACGATGTGTGTTGGAAGTGTTTCCAAGGTTGATGTGATCAAGCATTGCATGCTCCCTCTACCATCGAGATTGTTGTTAAACCTAAATAATTGTTATTTGGTGTTTGCGTTGAGCATAGACATGATCGTATTATGTTTATCACAATACGGTTATTCATTTAAGGAGAATAATGGTTACTCTGTTTATTTGAATAATACCTTCAACGGTCTTGCACCTAAAATGAATGGTTTACTGAATCTCGATCGTAGTGATACACATGTTCATGCCAAAGGATATAAGATAGTAATGATAGTACCACATACTTGTGGCACTGCCATTTGAGTCATATTGATATAAAACGCATGAAGAAGCTCCATGTGATGGATCTTTGGACTCACTCATTTTTGAAAAGATTGAGACATGCGAACCATGTCTATTGGTATATATGCATGAAGAAACTCCATACAGTTGGATCGTTTGGATTCACTTGATTTTGAATCACTTGAGACATGCAAATCATACCACATGGGCAAGATGACTGAAAGGCCTCATTTTCAATGAGATGGAACAAGAAAGCAACTTGTTGTAAGTAATACATTTTGATGTGTGCAGTCCAATGAGTGCTGAGGCACGCAGTGGATATCGTTATGTTCTTACTTCACAGATGATTTGAGTAGATGCTTAGTATATTTACTTGATGAAACACAAGTCTGAATTATTGAAAGGTTCAAGTAATTTCAGAGTGAAGTTGAAGATCGTCGTGACAAGAGGATAAAATGTCTATGATATGATCATAGAGATGAATATCTGAGTTATGAGTTTGGCACACAATTAAGACATTGTGGAAATTGTTTCACAACTAATACCGCCTGGAACACCATAGTGATGGTGTGTCCGAACATCATAGCTGCACCCTATTGGATATGGTGCATACCATGATGTCTCTTATCGAATTACCACTATCATTTATGGGTTAGGCATTAGATACAACCGCATTCACTTTAAATAGGGCACCACGTAATTCCATTGAGATGACACCGTATGAACTATGGTTTAGGGAAACCTAAGTTGTCATTTCTTAAAAGTTTGGGGCTGTGACGCTTATGTGAAAAGTTTTGCCTGATAAGCTCGAACCCAAAGCGGATAAAATGCATCTTCATAGGACACCCAAAAACAGTTGGGTATACCTCCTAATTCAGATCCAAAAGCAAAAGTGATTGTTTCCAGAAATGGGTCCTTTCTCGAGGAAAAGTTTCTCTTGAAAGAATTGAGTGGGAGGATGGTGGAGACTTGATGAGGTTATTGAACCATCACTTCAACTAGTGTGTATCAGGGCACATGAAGTTGTTCCTATGGCGCCTACACCAATTGAAGTGGAAGCTGATGATAGTGATCATGAAACTTCAGATCAAGTCACTACCAAACCTCGTAGGTTGACAAGGATGCGTACTACTTCAGAGTGGTACGTAATCCTGTCTTAGAGGTCATGTTGCTAGAGAACAATGAACCTACGAGCTATGGAGAAGCGATGGTGGGCCCGGATTCCGACGAATGGCTTGAGGCCATAAAATCCGAGAGAGGATCAATGTATGAAAACAAAGTATAGACTTTGGAAGAACTACTTGATGGTCGTAAGGCTGTTGGGTACAGATGGATTTTAAAAGGAAGACGGACAATGATGGTAAGTATCACCATTAAGAAAGCTCGACTTGTCATCAAGATGTTTTCCGACAAGTTCAAGGAGTTAACTATGATGAGACTTTCTCATTCGTAGCGATGCTAATAGTCTATTGGGATTATATTAGCAGTCACTGCATTATTTATGAAATCTTGCAGATAGGATGTCAAAACATTGTTTCCTCGACAATTTTCTTGAGGAAAGGTTGTATATGATACAACCAGAAGGTTTTGTCAATCCTATAAGATGCTAACAAGTATGCAAAGCTCCAGCAATCCTTCTAAGGACAGGAGTAAGCATCTCGGAGTAGGAATATACGCTTTGATGAGATGCTCAAAGATTTTGGGTTTATACAAAGTTTATGAGAAACTTGTATTTCCAGAGAAGTGAGTGGGAGCACTACAGCATTTCTGATGAGTATATGTTGTTGAGATATTGTTGATCGGAAATGATGTAGAATTTCTAGAAAGCATATAGGGTTATTTGAAAAGTGTTTTTCAATGGAAAACCTGGATTAAGCTACTTGAACATTGAGCATCAAGATCTATAAGGATAGATCAAAATCGCTTGATAGTACTTTCAAATGAATACGCATCGTGACAAGATTTTGAAGGAGTTCAAAATAGATCGGCAAAGAAGGAGTTCTTGGCTGTGTTATAAGGTGTGAGTATTGAGTAAGACTCAAGACTTGACCATGGCAGAAGAGAGAGAAAGGACGAAGGTCGTCCCCTATGCTTTAGACGTAGGCTCTATAGTATGCTATGATGTGTACTGCACCTGAAGTGTGCCTTGCCATGAGTCAGTCAAGGGGTACAAGAGTGATCCAGAAATGGATCACAAGACAGTGGTCAAAGTTATCCTTAGTAACTAGTGGACTAAGGAATTTTTCTCGATTATGGAGGTGGTAAAATAGTTCGTCGTAAAGGGTTACGTTGATGCAAACTTTGACACTAATCTGGATGACTCTGAGTAGTAAACCGGATTCATATAGTAGAACAGTTATTTGGAATAGTTCCAAATAGCGCATGCTAGCTGCATCTAGAAGATGACGTAGAGGTTTGTGAAGCACACACGGATCTGAAAGGTTCAGACCCATTGACTAATAACCTCTCTCACAAGCAAGATATGATAGAACCCCATGGGTGTTGGAATCATTATAATCACATAGGGATGTGAACTAGATTATTGACTCTAGTGCAAGTGGGAGACTGTTGGAAATATGCCCTAGAGGCAATAATAAAATGGTTATTATTATATTTCCTAGTTCATGATAATTGTCTATTATTCATGCTATAATTGTATTAATCGGAAACTGTAATACATGTGTGAATACATAGACCACAACATGTCCCTAGTGAGCCTCTAGTTGACTAGCTCGTTGATCAATAGATGGTTATGGTTTCCTGACCATGGACATTGGATGTCATTGATAACAGGATCACATCATTAGGAGAATGATGTGATGGAAAAGACCCAATCCTAAGCATAGCACAAGATCGTGTAGTTCGTTTGCTAAAGCTTTTCTAATGTCAAGTATCATTTTATTAGACCATGAGATTGTGCAACTCCCGGATACCGTAGGAATGCTTTGGGTGTACCAAACGTCACAATGTAACTGGGTGGCTATAAAGGTGCACTACATGTATCTCCGAAAGTGTCTGTTGGGTTGGCACGAATCGAGACTGGGATTTGTCACTCCGCATGACGGAGAGGTATCTCTGGGCCCACTCGGTAATGCATCATCATAATGAGCTCAATGTGACTAAGTAGTTAGTCACAGGATCATGCATTATGGAACGAGTAAACAGACTTGCCGGTAACGAGATTGAACAAGGTATAGGGATACCACCGATCGAATCTCGGGCAAGTAACATACCAATGGACAAAGGGAATTGTATACGGGATTGCTTGAATCCTCGACATTGTGGTTCATCTGATGAGATCATCGTGGAACATGTGGGAGCCAACATGGGTATCCAGATTCCTCTGTTGCTTATTGGCCGGAGAGATCTCTCGGTCATGTCTGCATGGTTCCCGAACCTGTAGGGTCTACACACTTAAGGTTCGGTGATGCTAGAGTTGTTATGGGAAATAGTATGTGGTTACAGAAGGTAGTTCGGAGTCTCGGATGTGATCCCGGATATCACGAAGAGTTCCAGAATGGTCCGGCGGTGAAGATTGATATATTGGAGGAAGGGTATTGGAGTCCGGAAGTGTTCCGGGGGTACCAGGCTATGGCTAGCATGACCGAAAGGTGTTTCGGGAGCCCCGGCAAGTGTTGGAGGGCATCATGGGCCGAAGGGAAGGGGCAAACCAGCCCACTAAGGGGTGATGCGCCCCCCCCCCCACACACCCTTTCCCACGTTATTTGGGGAGGTGGGGCGCCTCCACCCAGCTTGGGAGGCAATCCTCCACCTGCTTGGCTTGGGGGGCAAGTCTCCCTAGGATTTTCCCTAGGGAGATCCAATCTGCTTGGCCGCCGCCCCTCGGGGAAACCCTAGGGCGCCTCCCCCTCTCCCCTTGCCCCTATATATAGTGGAGGGGTGGGAGGGCAGCCGCACCTCTGCCCTAGCGCAGCCCTCCCTCCTCTTACACCTCCTCCTCCATAGTGCTTGGCGAAGCCCTGCTGGAGAACCATGAGCTCCTCCACCACCATGCCGTCGTGCTGCCGGAGCTCTCCCTCAACTTCTCCTCTCCCCTTGCTAGATCAAGAAGGAGGTGATGTCCCCGGGCTGTACGTGTGTTGAACGCGGAGACGCCGTCCGTTCGGCGCTAGATCGGATCTTCTGCTATTTGAATCGCCGCGAGTACAACTCCATCAACCACGTTCTTGTAACGCTTCCGCTTAGCGATCTTCAAAGGTATGAAGATGCTCATCCTCTCCCTCTCTATTTGCTAGAATCTCCATAGATTGATCTTGGTGATGCATAGAAAATTTTGAATTTCTGCTATGTTCCCCAACAAATAATCCACAAACTTCATCCACAAAGATAAGGTGTAAATCGGGATGCAATGTTCCATCTCCTGCAAAGGGATTAGCTAGCAGTTTCTCTATCATACCCGAAGGAATCTCAAATTAAATGTTTTTGGTAGGTTCAGTAGATTGAGGAGCAACTCTTTGCTCTTCTGGTCGGGGTGAAGATACCCCAAACAAGCCCCTCAAAGGATTACTTTCCATAGTAACAAGTGACAGAAAATTTCAGCACACTATATAAATGTTTCCTTACCAAGTTCCAGTCACCAAAGGCGCTTCACTCCCAGGCAATGGCGCCAGAAAAGAGTCTTGATAACCCACAAGTATAGGGGATCTATCGTAGTCCTTTTGATAAGTAAGAGTGTCGAACCCAACAAGGAGCAGAAGGAAATGACAAGCGGTTTTCAGTAAGGTTTTCTCTGCAAGCACTGAAATTGTAGGTAACAGATAGTTTTGTGATAAGATAAATTGTAACGGGTAACAAGCAATGAAAGTAAATAAAGTGCAGCAAGGTGGCCCAATCCTTTTTGTAGCAAAGGACAAGCCTAGACAATTTCTTATAACGAGAAAAGAGCTCCCGAGGACACATGGGAATTATCGTCAAGCTAGTTTTCATCACACTCATATGATTCGCGTTCGGTACTTTGATAATTTGATATGTGGGTGGACCGGTGCTTGGGTACTTCCCTTACTTGGACAAGCATCCCACTTATGATTAACCCCTATTGCAAGCATCCGCAACTACAAAAGAAGTATTAAGGTAAACCTAACCACAACATTGGACATATGGATCCAAATCAGCCCCTTACGAAGCAACGCATAAACTAGGGTTTAAGCTTCTGTCACTCTAGCAACCCATCATCTACTTATTACTTCACAATGCCTTCCTCTAGGCCCAAATAATGGTGAAGTGTCATGTAGTCGACGTTCACATAACACCACTAGAGGAAAGACAACATACATCTCATCAAAATATTGAACGAATACCAAATTCACATGACTACTAATAGCAAGACTTTCCCCATGTCCTCAGGAACAAACGTAACTACTCACAAAACATATTCATGTTCATAATCAAAGGAGTAATAATATGCATTAAGGATCTGAACATATGATCTTCCACCAAGTAAACCAATTAGCATCAACTACAAGGAGTAATCAACACTACTAGCAACCCACAGGTACCAATTTGTGGTTTTGGATACAAGATTGGATACAAGATATGAACTAGGGTTTGAGAGGAGATGGTGCTGGTGAAGATGTTGATGGAGATTGACTCCCTCCCGGTGAGAGGATCGTTGGTGATGACGATGGTGATGATTTCCCCCTCCTGGAGGGAAGTTTCCCCGGCAGAACAGCTCTGCCGGAGCCTAGATTGGTTCCGCCAAGGTTCCGCTTCGTGGCGGCGGAGTTTTTCCCGTAAGCTTGCCTCTGTTTTTTTCAGGGTAAAAGCCTTCATATAGCAGAAGATGGGGACCAGAGGGCCACCAGGGGGCCCAGGATACAGGGGGCGCGCCCAGTAGAGGTGGGCACGCCCCCCACCCTCCTGGCCGGGGTGTGGGCCCCCTCTGGTGCTTTCTTTGCTCAATAATTCTTATTAATTCCAAAAATAGCTTTCGTGGAGTTTCAGGATTTTTGGAGCTGTGCAGAATAAGTTTCCAATATTTGCTCCTTTTCCAGCAAGAATTCCACCTGCCGGCATTCCCCCTCTTCATGGTAAACCTTGTAAAATAAGAGAGAATAGCCATAAGTATTCAAACTATACACGATTTTATCAGCTTGAGTATTCAAACTGTAAACAAAAGTTTCATTGCATGTTCCAGGTCTTTATCAGGCCAGTCATTATATTTGAATCTCATATTACATGTAAAATAGTATGCTCTATGACACGTACATTGCCAGATACATTGAGATAGTAGAAAGCCTATAACAGCGATGTTGGTGCCAGTATGACCGGTTGATTATTTAAATGGAGTATACCTCCAACTATCAAAATACAAAATAAAAAGATATCTAAAAAATGAATTACAACAAACATTGACCATCGGAAGAGTAAATGCTCTGTCATTATAAAACCAGCCAATCTACTAAGAACGGACTTCAGCCTCTAAGGACTTCCTTGTAGACGATGTTCTTCATCAAGGTCAGTAAGGACACAATCGGTCTTTTTCGCTTCTTTGCATTGTCTTTCTGCTTCTTGGCCTTCTCCTTCGGCTTCTCCTTCTGAATGAGTATCTTTATGTTTCTCTTTGCGGTGGATCGAGACAAAGCAACATAGAGTTGACCATGAGAGAACACCGGATTAGGTAGGTACACACCAACAACCGGGATGGTCTGCCCTTGAGCCTTGTTAATCATCATAGCAAAGCTAAGACTTATAGGAAATTACTTCCTCTTAAACTTGAATGGAAACATGTTGTTTTTGGATGGGCACAGAGGTATTCGAGGAAGCAAGACCCTCCTACCGCGTGTTGTCCAATCACGATTTCCGCATCAATGGTGTTCCTCTCAAAACCTCTAACAACAAGCCTAGTCCCGTTACACAGTCCATTAGCTGGATCAATGTTCCTTAGAAGTATGACAGGGCAGTTCAGCTTTAGTTTGAGTGCATGAGGAGGAAGACCGTTCGGAGTCAATCCATTCAGAAACTCAGGAGCGTAGTAGCCATATGGGTCATCATCCGCACTGTCAAAGATGTGGTAGATTACTTCATCTCCGTGAAAATGCTTTATCATGCAGATGTTTATCTTGTTGACGTTGTTGTTTGTCGTGGAAAGGATTGCCCGAGATGTCATGTAATTCGAATTAGACATGTTCTCATCTAGACTCGGAAACACGTGGTCAATCAGCTTCTCCAAGTCATCAACATCGCCTATAGACGGCAGACAAATGCCTTCGGGGAGTAGTATGTTGCCTTGATCATCTACTTCTTCAATGCCATTTCCGACCCTTAGCAAGTAATCTGCAAACCATGTGTCATTATGAGCCCTCATGTTGGTGATGAGCCGAAGCTGCAGCATACCCTTCCATAGATGAGAACTTCAGAGGGTTGCATCAATTATCTGGCCCCGCGACCCCCTTTTGACGACCGGAAGCACCTGCCTAAAGTCCCCGCCAAAAACAACAGTCTTTCCTCCAAAGGGTTGGTCGTGTATTCCCATTATGTCGCGCATGCTATTGTCCAATTCCTCGACCGCTTGTCGCTTCGTCATGCCGGCTCATCCCATAGTATCAATGAAGCCATCCTTAGCAGCTTGGCGGTCCCAGTCTGCTTGGTGAAACTGCACGAGGCTCCATCATCGCAACTCAATGGGATCTTGAATCTCGAGTGGGCAGTCCTGCCGCCAGGCATGATAGAAGTGGCAACGCCCGACGTCGCGGTAGCGATAGCAATCTTGCCCTCACTCCTCACCTTGGCGAGCATCGCCCTGTAGAGGAAGGTCTTCCCTGTACCTCCAGGGCCACCAACAAAGAATACACCCCCATCGCCGTGTTCAACATCCACTAGTATCTCGTCGTATGCGGTCGTCTGCTCCAAGTTCAGGGAAGATGCCAATTTAGTGTCATCTACGACAAACTCAATGGTTGATTCCTCGATGACCTCTCTGGCCTCGCCCTCGGTTGGGTCAAATGCATCACAGATACTTGGAGGAGCGAAATCAACAATGTCTTTACCCATGGACTGCAACATACCCCTAATGTCAAGCAACACCATCTGATCCACCTCGTTCGGGGACGTGCGTGTTCGACGGTAGTCATCAGACATAGGCTCGATGTGCCTATCCCATAATCTGCGCACGTCGCCTGGCTCGCATTGCACCAATATGGTTGCGAAGAGCCTCCTAAGAGAACATGGCATAGACCACTGCTCTGCCTCATTACGACAATCGTCGAGCGTGTTGTTTGCCTCGATGAGTCCCAACCTTTCAGCAGCCTCTCAGAAGCTCCCACATACCACGCCGTCCACGGTGAGCAAGTCCTCGAAGGATGTTTTTCCCGTAACATGGTTTAGCAACACACGGAGGTAGTATCGCTCCCCCTCGGAAGGATTGGCAGACACGATACGACCTATTTGAAAATGCTCCACCCACGGCTTCCAAAAGTTCTTTCTCTTCTCCCATGTGAAGCTTCCAGGAAAATCCTTGTACAATATATGCCTGGCCCAAGGGTGTTTTTGTTAGCCTTGAAATACTCCGTTAACATGGATTTTGAAACATTTTAGGAGGCGACAACATTCTTCAAGTCAGCCTGCGCATTGAATGCAACCCTGTGCATATTCGGGAGATGAAGAGGCAACTAGAACACAGGCGGGTAATTGGCGCACAGTGGGAAGTCAAATATCCTCCACATAGCCTCCGGAGGGGTGACCCACCTTGCATCAACGTATCTCTTGATCTCATCAATGTTACCATCGGTGTCGGGCTGGTCGATGCTGATAGAAGCCTTATCATGGCCCTTGTAAATGTACTTGTAAAGGTATTTGACGGCCTTTATGCTAGAGCAGACCTCAACGTTGATGTGGCAATTGAACATCCGCAGAAGGTAAGGGTTATAAGGCACAACCCATCGGTTGTCCAACATTTTCCATCGGACCTTAGCACAACTTCCATCGTCTCTACGCCGATAAATTGGGTATGAGTCCTTGCCTTGTGTTGTATTCTCATTGAACAGGCATGGATATCTGCACTTGCATACATTATCTTGCATGCAAACATTCTTCGGGTTGAGAGCACCGCAGGGTCCGTGCATCATATGTTTTACCACCAATGCATACAATTCCGGATACTTCTGCTTGTTTGGGAGCTCTGCGGAAATTAGACGGTCATACTGCTCCGGGACGACAAGCTTATATGTTGAATCCATGATAAAAAAAAATGTGCATGGGGGAGGCCCCTCTTTTGGAACTCGACTACGTATACATAAGCGACAATAACACCCAGGATCTGCTTCTTGAACAACATGTCTTTCATAACCTCTAGTTTGCCGTAGAACACGCGAGCCACAATATCAGGTCGGTCTTGCGCCATCTGACCAGGAAGTAACTCATATGTTATCTCTTCCCATTTAGGGTTGCAAGTCATGGTCAAGAAGATGTCAGGCTTCCTGTATGTATGGACAATTGCCATGGCATCCATATGCCTCTTCTTCATGTCGCGGTTGCCACCAGGGTATGTTCCAGGGAGTCTATTCTTACCCCAACAGCGCTTGCTCGCCTCTCCCTCGATGTGGTCACATCAACAGCTCCTTTATACAAGTCGGCACGAATCTGCATTTGGTTCTTCCTGTACCACCTCAACTGACAACTCTCAATCTTGATGTACAAGTCGACCTCCCATTGCTGCAGCAGGCGTGCTCCACATAGTATGGGATTGAAGATCGCAGTGTTGGGGAACGTAGCATAAAATAAAAAAATTCCTATGTTCAACAAGATCAATCTATGAGTTCATCTAGCAATGAGAGAGGGGAGTGCATCTACATACCCTTGTAGATCGCGAGCGGAAGCGTTCAAGAGAACGAGGTTCAGGGAGTCGTACTCGTCGTGATCCAAATCACCGGAGATCCTAGCGCCGAACGGACGGCACCTCCGCGTTCAACACACGTACGGTCAGTGTGACGTCTCCTCCTTCTTGATCCAGCAAGGGGGAAGGATAGGTTGATGAAGATCCAGCAGCACGACAGCATGGTGGTGGATGCAGCAGCGATCCCGGCAGGGCTTCGCCAAGCGTCTGCGGGAGAGAGAGGTGTAGCGAGGGGGAAGGGAGGCGCCAAGAGCATGGGTGCGGCTGCCCTCCCTCCCCCCTCTTTATATAGGGACCCCAGGGGGGCGCCGTCCCTAGGAGATTGAATCTCCAAGGGGGACGGCGGCCAAGGGGGTGGCTTGCCCCCCAAGGCAAGTGGAGGCGCCCCCCCACCCTAGGGTTTCCAACCCTAGGCGCAGGGGGGGCCCAAGGGGGGCGCACCAGCCCACCAGGGGCTGGTTCCCCTCCCCACTTCAGCCCACGAGGCCCTACGGGATAGGTGGACCCACCCGGTGGACCCCAGGGACCCTTCTGGTGGTCCCGGTACAATACCGGTGACCCCCGAAACTTTCCCGATGGCCGAAACAGCACTTCCTATATATAATTCTTTACCTTCGGACCATTCTAGAACTCCTCGTGACGTTCGGGATCTCATCCGGGACTCCGAACAACTTTCGGTTTGCTGCATACTAATATCTCTACAACCCTAGCGTCACCGAACCTTAAGTGTGTAGACCCTACGGGTTCGGGAGACACGTAGACATGACCGAGACGGCTCTCCGGTCAATAACCAACAGCGGGATCTGAATACCCATGTTGGCTCCCACATGCTCCTTGATGATCTCATCGTATGAACCACGATGTCGAGGATTCAAGCAACCCCGTATACAATTCCCTTTGTCAATCGGTATGTTACTTGCCCGAGATTCGATCGTCGGTATCCTAATACCTCGTTCAATCTCATTACCGGTAAGTCACTTTACTCGTACCGTAATGCATGATCTCGTGACCAGACACTTGGTCACTTTGAGCTCATTATGATGATGCATTACCGAGTGGGCCCAGAGATACCTCTCCGTCATACGGAGTGACAAATCCCAGTCTCGATCTGTGTCAACCCAACAGACACTTTCGGAGATACCCGTAGTATACCTTTATAGTCACCCAGTTACGTTGTGACGTTTGGTACACCCAAAGCACTCCTATGGTATCCGGGAGTTACATGGTCTCATGGTCTAAGAAAAAGATACTTGACATTGGAAAAGCTCTAGCAAACGAACTACACGATCTTGTGCTATGCATAGGATTGGGTCTTGTCCATCACATCATTCTCCTAATGATGTGATCTCGTTATCAATGACATCCAATGTCCATAGTCAGGAAACCATGACTATCTGTTAATTAACGAGCTAGTCAACTAGAGGCTCACTAGGGACATGTTGTGATCTATGTATTCACACGTGTATTACGATTTCCGGATAATACAATTATAGCATGAATAAAAGACAATTATCATGACCAAGGAAATATAATAATGATCCTTTTATTATTGCCTCTAGGGCATATTTCCAACAGTCTCCCAATTGCACTAGAGTCAATAATCTAGTTACATTGTGATGAATCGAACACCCATAGAGTTCTGGTGTTGATCATGTTTTGCTCGCGGAAGAGGTTTAGTCAACAGATCTGCGACATTTAGATCCATATGTACTTTGCAAATATCTATGTCTCCATCTTGAACATATTCACGGATGGAGTTGAAACGACGCTTGATGTGCCTGATCTTCTGTGAAACCTGGGCTCCTTGGCAAGGGCAATAGCTCCAGTGTTGTCACAAAAGAGAGTGATCGGCCCCGCCGCATTGGATATGACTCCTAGGTCGGTGATGAACTCCTTCATCCATATTGCTTCATGCGCTGCCTCCGAGGCTGCCATGTACTCACATGTAGATCTCGCCACGACGCTCTGCTTGCAACTGCACCAGCTTACTGCTCCACGATTCAACATATACACGTATCCGGTTTGTGACTTAGAGTCATCCAGATCTGTGTCAAAGCTAGCATCGACGTAACCCTTTACGACGAGCTCTTCATCACCTCCATAGACGAGAAACATGTCCTTTGTTCTTTTCAGGTACTTCAGGATATTCTTGACCGCTGTCTAGTGTTCCTTGCCGGGATTACTTTGGTACCTTCCTACCAAACTTACGGCAAGGTTTACATCAGGTCTGGTACACAGCATGGCATACATAATAGATCCTATGGCTAAGGCATAGGGGATGACATTCATCTCTTCTTTATCTTCTGCCGTGGTCGGGCATTGAGCCGAGCTCAATCTCACACCTTGCAATACAGGCAAGAACCCTTTCTTGGACTGATCCATATTGAACTTCTTCAATATCTTATCAAGGTATGTGCTTTGTGAAAGACCTATGAGGCGTCTCGATCTATCCCTATAGATCTTGATGCCTAATATGTAAGCAGCTTCTCCAAGGTCCTTCATTGAAAAACACTTATTCAAGTAGGCCTTAATGTTGTCCAAAAGTTCTATATCATTTCCCATCAAAAGTATGTCATCTACATATAATATGAGAAATGCTACATAGCTCCCACTCACTTTATTGTAAACGCAGGCTTCTCCATAATTCTGCATAAACCCAAACGCTTTGATCATCTCATCAAAGCGAATGTTCCAACTCCGAGATGCTTGCACCAGCCCATAAATGGATAGCTGGAGCTTTCACACCTTGTTAGCATTCTTAGGATCGACAAAACCTTCCGGCTGCATCATATACAGTTCTTCCTTAAGATGTCTGTTAAGGAATGCCGTTTTGACGTCCATCTGCCATATCTCATAATCATAGTATTCGGCAATTGCTAACATGATTCGGACGGACTTTAGCTTCGCTATGGGAGAGAATGTCTCATCATAGTCAACCCCTTGAACTTGTCGATAACCCTTAGCGACAAGTCGAGCTTTATAGATGGTACCATTACCATCCGTGTCCGTCTTCTTCTTAAAGATCCATTTATTTTCTATCGCTCCCCGATCATTGGGCAAGTCTGTCAAAGTCCATACTTTGTTTTCATACATGGATCCTACCTCGGATTGCATGGCTTCAAGCCATTTGTTGGAATCTAGGCCCGCCATCGCTTCTTCATAGTTCGAAGGCTCACCGTTTTCTAACAACATGATTTCCAGGACAGGGTTGCCATACCACTCTGGTGTGGAACGTGTCCTTGTGGACCTACGAAGTTCAGTAGCAACTTGATCCGAAGTACCTTGATCATCATCATTAATTTCCTCTCCAGTCGGTGTAGGCACCACAGGAACATTTTCCTAAGCTGCACTACTTTCCGGTTCAAGAGGTAGTACTTCATCGAGTTCTACTTTCCTCCCACTTACTCCTTTCGAGAGAAACTCTTTTTCCAGAAAGGATCCGTTCTTGGCAACAAAGATCTTGCCTTCGGATCTGAGGTAGAAGGTATACCCAATGGTTTCCTTAGGGTATCCTATGAAGATGCATTTTTCCGACTTGGGTTCGAGCTTTCCAGGTTGAAGTTTCTTGACATAAGCATCGCATCCCCAAAATTTTAGAAACGACAGCTTAGGTTTCTTCCCAAACCATAATTCATACGGTGTCGTCTCAAGGATTTAGACGGAGCCCTATTTAAAGTGAATGTAGCTGTCTCTAGAGCGTATCCCCAGAATGATAGCGGTAAATCGGTAAGAAACATCATAGATCGCACCATATCCAATAGAGTGCGATTACAATGTTCGGACACACCGTTACCCTGAGGTGTTCTAGGCGACGTGAGTTGTGAAACGATTCCACATTTCCTTAAGTGTGTACCAAATTCGTGACTCAAATATTCTCCTCCACGATCTGACCGTAAGAACTTTATCTTTCGGTCACGTTGATTCTCTACCTCATTCTGAAATTCCTTGAACTTTTCAAAGGTCTCAGACTTGTGTTTCATCAAATAGACATACCCATATCTACTCAAGTCATCAGTGAGTGTGAGAACATAACAATATCCTCCGCGAGCCTCAATGCTCATTGGACCGCACACATCGGTATGTATGATTTCCAATAAGTTGGTTGCTCGCTCCATTGTTCCGGAGAACGGAGTCTTGGTCATTTTTCCCATGAGGCATGGTTCGCATGTGTCAAATGACTCATAACCGAGAGACTCTAAAAGTCCATCAGCATGGAGCTTCTTCATGCGCTTGACACCAATGTGACCAAGGCGACAGTGCCACAAGTATGTGGGACTATCGTTATCAACTTTACATCTTTCGGTATTCACACTATGAATATGTGTAGCATTACGTTCGAGATTCATTAAGAATAAACCATTGACCATCGGGGCATGACCATAAAACATATCTCTCATATATTAGAACAACCATTATTCTCGGATTTAAATGAGTAGCCATCTCGTATTAAACGAGATCCAGATACAATGTTCATGCTCAAACTTGGCACTAAATAACAATTATTGAGGTTTAAAACTAATCCCGTAGGTAAATGTAGAGGTAGCATGCTGACGGCGATCACATCGACCTTGGAACCATTCCCGACGTGCATCGTCACCTCGTCCGTCGCCAGTCTCCGCTTATTCCGCAGCTCCTACTTTGAGTTACAAATATGAGCAACGACACCGGTATCAAATACCCAGGAGCTACTATCAGCACTGGTAAGGTACACATCAATTACATGTATATCACATATACCTTTAGTGTTGCCGGCCTTCTTGTCCGCTAAGTATTTGGGGCAGTTCCGCTTCCAGTGACCCTTCCCTTTGCAATAAAAGCACTCAGTCTCAGGCTTGGGTCCATTCTTTGACTTCTTCCTGGCAACTGGCTTACCGGGCGCGGCAACATCCTTGCCGTCCTTCTTGAAGTTCTTCTTACCCTTGCCTTTCTTGAACTTGGTGGTTTTATTAACCATCAACACTTGATGTTCCTTTCTGATTTCTACCTCTGCTGACTTCAGCATTGAAAATACTTCAGGAATAGTTTTCACCATCCCATGCATATTGTAGTTCATCACAAAGCTCTTGTAGCTCGGTGGGAGCGACTGAAGGATTCTGTCAATGACCGCCTCGTCCGGGAGGTTAATGTCCAGCTGGGACAGGCGGTTGTGCAACCCAGACATTTTGAGTATGTGCTCACTGACAAAACTATTTTCCTCCATCTTACAACTATAGAACTTGTCGGAGACTTCATATCTCTCGACCTGGGCGTGAGCTTGGAAAACAATTTTCAGCTCCTCGAACATCTCATATGCTCCGTGTTGCTCAAAACGCTTTTGGAGCCCCGGTTCTAAGCTGTAAAGCGTGCCGCACTGAACGAGGGGGTAATCATCAGCACGTGTCTGCCAAACATTCAAATCGTCTTGCAGTGCTGGGAGAGCAGGTGGGTCACCTAGAGGTGCTTCTAGGACATATGCTTTCTTGGCAGCTATGAGGATGATCCTCAGGTTCCGGACCCAGTCCGTATAGTGGCTGCCATCATCTTTCAGCTTGGTTTTCTCAAGGAACGCGTTGAAGTTCATGTTGACATGAGCGTTGGCCATTTGATCTACAAGACATTTTTGCAAAGATTTTAGACTAAGTTCATGATAATTAAGTTCATCTAATCAAATTATTTAATGAACTCCCACTCAGATTAGACATCCCTCTAGTCATCTAAGTGTTACATGATCCGAGTCGACTAGGCCGTGTCCGATCATCACGTGAGATGGACTAGTCATCATCGGTGAACATCTCCATGTTGAGCGTATCTTTCATACGACTCATGTTCGACCTTTCGGTATCTTGTGTTCTGAGGCCATATCTGTACATGCTAGGCTTGTCAAGTTAACCTAAGTGTTTTGCATGTGTAAATCTGTCTTACACCCATTGTATGTGAACGTTAGAATCTATCACACCCGATCATCACGTGGTGCTTCGAAACAACAAACTGTCGCAACGGCGCACAGTTAGGGGAACACTTTCTTGAAATTATTATGAGGGATCATCTTATTTACTACCGTCGTTCTAAGTAAACAAGATGCAAAAACATGATAAACATCACATGCAATCAAATAGTAGTGACATGATATGGCCAATATCATATAGCTCCTTTGATCTCCATCTTCGGGGCTCCATGATCATCTTCGTCACCGGCATGACACCATGATCTCCATCATCATGATCTCCATCATCGTGTCTCCATGAAGTTGCTCGCCAACTATTACTTCTACTACTATAGCTAACAGTTTAGCAATAAAGTAAAGTAATTACATGGTGTTAAATCATTGACACGCAGGTCATACAATAATTAAGACAACTCCTATGGCTCCTGCCGGTTTTCATACTCATCGACATGCAAGTCATGATTCCTATTACAAGAAAATGATCTCATACATCACAATATATAATTCATCATTCATCACAACTTTTGGCCATATCACATCACAAAGCAATTGCTGCAAAAACAAGTTAGACGTCCTCTAATTGTTGTTGCATCTTTTACGTGGCTGCAACAGGGTTCTAGCAAGAACGTTTTCTTACCTATGAAAAAGCCACAACGTGATTTGTCAACTTCTATTTACCCTTCGTAAGGACCATTTTCATCGAATCCGCTCCAACTAAAGTGGGAGAGGCAGACACCCGCTAGCCACCTTATGCAACTAGTGCATGTCAGTCGGTGGAACCTTTCTCACGTAAGCGTACGTGTAAGGTCGGTCCGGGCCGCTTCATCCCACAATACCGCTGAAGCAAAATAAGACTAGTAGTGGCAAGAAAGTTGACAACATATACGCCCACAACAGATTTGTGTTCTACTCGTGCAAAGAGAACTACGCATAGACCTAGCTCATGATGCCACTGTTGGGGAACGTTGCATAAAATAAAAAAATTCCTACGTTCACCAAGATCAATCTATGAGTTCATCTAGCAACGAGAGAGGGGAGTGCATCTACATACCCTTGTAGATCGCGAGCGGAAGCATTCAAGAGAACGAGGTTGAGGGAGTCGTACTCATCATGATCCAAATCACCGGAGATCCTAGCGCCGAACGAACGGCACCTCCGCGTTCAACACACGTACGGTCAGCGTGACGTCTCCTCCTTCTTGATCCATCAAGGGGGAAGAAGAGGTTGATGAAGATCCAGCAGCACGATGGCGTGGTGGTGGATGCAGCAGCGATCCCGGCAGGGCCTCGCCAAGCGTCTGCGGGAGAGAGAGGTGTAGCAAGGGGGAAGGGAGGCGCCAAGAGCATGGGTGCGGCTGCCCTCCCCCCCCTCTTTATATAGGGACCCCAGGGGGGCGCCGGCCCTAGGAGATTGAATCTCCAAGGGGGGCGGCGGCCAAGGGGGTGGCTTGCCCCCCAAGGCAAGTGGAGGCGCCCCCCCCCCCACCCTAGGGTTTCCAACCCTAGGCGCAGGGGGGCCCAAGGCGGGTGCACCAGCCCACCAGGGGCTTGTTCCCCTCCCCACTTCAGCCCACGAGGCCCTCCGGGATAGGTGGCCCCACCCGGTGGACCCCCGGGACCCTTCCGGTGGTCCCGGTACAATAACGGTGACCCCCGAAACTTTCCCGATGGCCGAATCAGCACTTCCTATATATAATTCTTTACCTACGGACCATTCCGGAAATCCTCATGACGTCCAGGATCTCATCCGGGACTCCGAACAACTTTCGGTTTGCTGCATACTAATATCTCTACAACCCTAGCGTCATCGAACCTTAAGTGTGTAGACCCTACGGGTTCAGGAGACACGTAGACATGACCGAGACGGCTCTCCGATCAATAACCAACAGCGGGATCTGGATACCCATGTTGGCTCCCACATGCTCCTCGATGATCTCATCGGATGAACCACAATGTCGAGGATTCAAGCAACCCCGTATACAATTCCCTTTGTCAATCGGTATGTTACTTGCCAGAGATTCGATCGTAGGTATCCCAATACCTCGTTCAATCTCGTTACTGGTAAGTCACTTTACTCGTACCGTAATGCATGATCCCATGACCAGACACTTGGTCACTTTGAGCTCATTATGATGATGCATTATCGAGTGGGCCCAGAGATACCTCTCCGTCATACGGAGTGACAAATCCCAGTCTCGATCTATGTCAACCCAACAGACACTTTCGGAGATACCTGTAGTATACCTTTATAGTCACCCAGATACGTTGTGACGTTTGGTACACCCAAAGCACTCCTACGGTATCCGGGAGTTACACGATCTCATGGTCTAAGGAAAAGATACTTGACATTGGAAAAGCTCTAGCAAACGAACTACACGGTCTTGTGCTATGCTTAGGATTGGGTCTTGTCCATCACATCATTCTCCTAATGATGTGATCTCGTTATCAATGACATCCAATGTCCATAGTCAGAAAACCATGACTATCTGTTGATTAACGAGCTAGTCAACTAGAGGCTCACTAGGGACATGTTGTGGTCTATATATTCACACGTGTATTACGATTTCCGGATAGTACAATTATAGCATGAATAAAAGACAATTATCATGAACAAGGAAATATAATAATAATCCTTTTATTATTTCCTCTAGGGCATATTTCCAACACGCAGGCCGTGTTTGCAACATGTAACAGTAGTAGTCTCTAACGGAGATGCATAACCTGCTATTCCCCTCTACACATGATTGAGTACCACGAAAATGAGGATACTCTTGAGAAATAAGATATTGTTTGTAACCAAATCGGAGACAAATGACATACCTGCATCCTCCTCATCATCATGGCCCAGTCGAGGATGTTGTACAAGCTCCCATGGAACATTACGTTTAGGTAGCTTTGGGTGCCAACCTAGCTCCCCCCTTGGATAGAATAGGGGACAAGACAGCGGGTCATATGCTCCTGAGGTCACACGTATACTGTGCCTTTCGTTGTTATTACCACAAAGCGTTATCCTCTGGTCAAACCTTTTGGCTAGGTCATTGCCCTCAACCCAAATAGCAGCGACCTCAGTTGACAGTGGTCTATTATATATTCTTTGGTCAAGCCTCTTATCGGTGTTTAGGTCTATCCTATAATCATCGAGGTTGTCCTTGTGTGCACCCAAACTCCTAAATTGCTGAGAGTACGGGTTTTGTTTGAGTATGTCTACTAACATCTTCACGTTGCTTGGTGGCCGCCTTACGATGATTAAGGTTTGGGTCGTCATCATAGAAGTACAACTGCAGATGTTCAGGATGGGAGCTAGGCCCAAACGAATGCACATTGTGGTAGATGGTGCCATGTGCCCAGAATGTACACCCTAGACTTGATATTTGTGTAGTTTTCATCAAGGTTGACGCCAAGGGTTGTGAAGGCGAAATGCCTGTTGAAGAACTGTATGTTCTCTCGAAAATGTCTAGAATCTGCATCCATGTTGGACCATAGCCTCATCAGCTCTGGGATTGGTTCCGCTTGCTTAAGTTTGATCTGGCCATTGCCACAGTACAAACCGTCTGTCTCAGACTCAAACTTTCTGGCCTTGCAGTATTTGCAGTTTGCGGCGAGCTTCAGGATGTGAGTGTTGTCTGGTATGTTTGAGTAGACAAAGTCAAATGGATCAATCTCGCTAGGCTTAGCGCTAGACATGCTTACTTTGTTCTCATCATCCATGCTGTCATTATCGGATCCTACGGGCATTTGTTGAAACATCGCGTTCAAAATAAAAACTGCACATAATTCTAACTACAATAAAGCCACACAACGTCCTAGTTCAGAGTTGACCATACCTTGGTTGCAAAACATGTAATACTCCTCGTCCATCAAATTGGGACATGTCGGCTCATCGCCCATGATGTCGCTTAGGAATACATTGATGTATTCTGCATTGTAATCTGCCAGTAGACATCATCATGTTAGAAGAGGGTTGCTTATAATTAGCATAAGAAACATGACAATAGTAAGTTCATACCATCGGTACTGACAGTGTAATTCGACATGTTCGTCGAAGGGTCGCCATCAGATGAATCGTGTTCGGCGACCCGAGAGATGGGTGATGTGCGGCAGGTGAAAGTGGGACATTGAGAGGTTGAGTTTGCCAGGTCTAGACGAGGGATAGCGATGGATTCGTTGCACGGGGTGTTTTTCCTTCTGGCATAATTGGCCTTCCTCGGAGCACTTGACTCCCCCATCTCAATCACTAACATTCTTTTCCAGCATTGCATGCGCTTCTCTCATACTTTTTCATTTTGTTTTTGTCTGACATCAACCGTTTCTTCATCCTTTTTCTTCTGATAACAAGCTTGGCTACGTGCATTCATCTTCTCCCTTTGCTCGTTTGTTAAATTACATTTCCGCTCATTATCATGTTGCCTCCTAGCTAGATCATTGTCATGATTGAAACCATTAATATCTAATGTTGAAGGGGTAAA
>NC_041389.1:688102746-688106203 GCF_002162155.2 Triticum dicoccoides | reverse complement strand
TTTTGAAAACATAATTAACACTATTTGATATTAAGACGTATGGAGGTAGTGTCATCAAACATATTGTAAATTTCTTTCGCAACATAAATACAAACAATGTGCATTAAAATGAACCTTTAAACTGTATGCTCCGAGCATGATGGTCGCTAAAAAAATACTTTGCTATGAGCAACAACAAAAATATGCAAGTCATGGTGAAACTCAATGTAATATTTTACCTGATGTCGAAAGTGGACGTTTGTTTCCCTCTTCGATAAGCTTATCCTTTTTCCTCCGATAAGAAGCTCTCTGCATGGCGTTTCTATGATCTCCCTTGGGTTCTTCGTCCGTTTCTGGATTTGTTTCTTGGGTGTCATTCAAGATGACATTTGGTGTAATTCAGGACACTCAAAAAATTTACAATATAATATGTGCACATGCCCTTAATTGATCATGGGGTACCCACAATATGATTTACCTTGTAGATCATTGTCATTAATGAGACCAGATGTGACAGTAGTTGTAGCAGGAAATGTTGACTCATCATGCGAGAATGATGTATAGTTGGAGCTAGTTGGATTGTCTTCTTCATAGAAGTTGTCAATACATATTGCCAACTCTCCATTAAAGACATGAATAGTGGTACTGACTATAATTAATAAAACTTTTAAAGCTTACCTGATAAATTAATGGCATGTGCATTTTCATCCTGGTGTTGCCGATCTTTTTCCGCCAATATGTAGCTCTCCGCATGGCGTTTCTATGGTCTCTCTTGAATTCTTTGTCCCTTTTTTCATATGTTTCTTGGGTGTCATTCAAGATTAAATCTGGTGTCAATCAGGTCACTCACAAATTTTAGACAATAAAACATAACCCTGACAGCAATTGATGCTGGAGTACCCACAATATGATTACCTTGTAGATCTTTGTCATTAATGACAACAGATGTGGCAGTAGTTGTAGCAGGAAATGTTGACTCGTCATGCGATAATGATGCATAGTTCGAGCTAGTTCGGTTGTCTTCTTAACCAAAGTTGTCAATACATATTGCAAACTCAATGGTTAAGACATGAACTGCGGTACTGACTATAATTAATAAAACTTTTAAAGCTTACCTGATAAATTAAGGGCCTGTGCATTTTCATCCTGGAGTCGCCATTCTTTTTTCCGCCGATATGTAGCTCTCCTTAGGACGTTTCTACGGTCTCTTTTGCGTTCTTCTTCTGTTTTTTGCGTATTTTCTTTGGTGCCATTCAAGTCATCTACTGGTGACATTTATGTCATTCTCTCAAAACCCAAAGGAAAAAACATAACTTGAGATGAAATGATCTTGGAAGAGGTACAATCATATTACCTTGTATATCTTTCGCAGAAATGATACCAGACATGACCGTACCACTACAAGGATATCCTGCATCATTATGCGTGATTGATGTATACTCCAAGCTACCTGGGTTATTTGATTCATCATGCTTGGTTAGTATATACTTAAATGGCAGTACCATATGTTCTTTCAATACTAAGGGGACGAATATCATCTCGTGTGGGTTGGTTTAGCTGCAGACGTACATACAGTGCATGTTAGGATGTAAGATAAAATAGTCTTACTTGAAATACGAAGGGGACTGAGTTGATCTCCTGTGTGTTTGTTTAGCTGCCGAAGCATATGTTCTGACCCGTTATTGTTGCATTGCCCCATCAGTTCACCGATGGTTTTTCTAGGGTTATTTGAGACAACTCCTATTGTAGTCCAGCATAAATGCGGAAAGTAAAGATAAGATAAATAGAAGCTGAAATAGTACACTAATCTAATACGCACATATAACAAACAACATTGCATAAGTACCAAAAATATACCAGGAATCACATATGAAGGTTGTTTCACATTGGTGATATCACATAGAGAATGGCGATGAACAATCTGCCCATCTTCTTGATGGTTTTTTAAACAATCTGACTTGTTGGTGCGATAAGATGCCCACCTCCATGCGTTGATAAGATCCCTATGGTCTACCATATGTACCACATGTATGAGAGTTAGTGAATAAAAATAGTATGAGCAATAGGTTTATTTTGGTTATGTTTAGTCAGGCCAGATATATGCAGGTTATGTCTAGAAATATCTTAGATGAAGTTGATACAACATCTAGGAAACCAACACTGTGAACTCTGCAATTTAAGGAGCAATATATAGTTACGTTACTAAAACGAATTCATCACATACTAAACGCTCTCAAATACTAATTTATGTCATCCTAAGAGTAGTCAGAAAAATCACGCCAAACAACTTACCAGACTTTGGAACGGAAGGCTGATTCTCCTTTTGTAACCTGGCCATATCCTCATATTTTTTCTTCCGATAAGCTGTGTGCTTCTGCGCATTGAAATGTTCCCTTGCTTCATCAGCGTATTTCTTGCGTTCATAAAATACAGATCTCCTTGCATGCTGCTCGTAAGTTGTGTCATCTCCATTATGTTAAAAGTATAAAACAGAAAACCCGTAAAGGTCATCTCGGAAAAGGGAATAAACCTCACCGGTGCTCTACCAGAAATGTCGGTTCAGAAAGTGGATAAGCATGCTTGGAAAATACCTTCATTATCATCTTGTAGCTTAGTCATTATCATCTTGTAGCTTAGTCGTACCATCCTTATTATTCTCAAAAGTCTCAGCATCCTGAATTTCAAAGGATCTTGCCCTACAACTTAACAATCAACACAAAATGCGGTAGGTTGTACATGCGTGACGCCCGGATAGTTAAGCTACAGTAACCCTCTGCTAATTATGCCACGTCACCTCGGTAACTGTAGATAAACTCGCGTTGATTCAAAACCGATTCTAATTCAATTTCAAAACCAAGGCAAATAACAAAAGTTTTCAAATATCAAAACAAAAATGTTCGGAATGTGACATAATTAAGTTTACTAAATTAGGTGCAACCTATGTATTTTTCCAAAACTAAAATGTTTAGGAAATGTGAGAAAACAAAAAAGGAAATAAATAAAAAGGGAAAAGAATAAAATTAGAAAAACAAAACTAAAAAAACACAACACCCTGCCCAAATGGGCTAAAAGGCCCAGCTGGCAACCCACTGGCCTGACCGGCACATCACCACTCCCTTATTCCCTGGTGCCGAAACCCTAACCCCCTAACCGCACCACTTCCCCCACTCCCTCGTTCTGTCCTCCCCATCCCCGGTCCAATCTGGCTCGGGGAAACAACCCCCTCTCTCCTCTTCCCCCGATCGGATCTAGATCGGGGCAGTGGGCCCCGGACGCCATCGCCTCTCTCCTTCGCCCCCCTCGATCCACATCAGGACCCCGCCTCCTCGACGCATCACCGGTGCTGCCCCGCACGTCGCTCACCTCGTCCTCACCCTCCTCCACGTTCTTGGACCGGGAAGGGCCCCTGACGCCGCCATCCGCCGCACCGTCGCCGGAAACGCATCTCCGGCCCCTTCCCCGAGCATACCTTTGCACA
>NC_041389.1:688088476-688102467 GCF_002162155.2 Triticum dicoccoides | reverse complement strand
GGCCAGCCTCGCCGGTGTCGTTCCCGGCCGGCTTCGCCGCGGCCCCGGTCATCGCCCGACGCCAGCACCCATCTGCGTCGCTTGGCCCTGGCCTGGTCCTGCGCTGCTAGCACCCGCCGCCCGCAACCCGTAACCGCTAGCGCCCAGCGCCCGTTAGACCTAATAGGCCACTGCCATTCGAGGCCCACGCCCCAGAATCATTAAAAAAGAGATTAAAATAATAATAATAATAAATAAATAAATAAATAAATAAAGAGTTAATTAACTTAATTAACCTGTGTAAATTAATCTAATTACCTAATTTTTTGTGGCTAATAGAGACTGACTGGTGGACCCCATCTAGTTAATTAAACTAATAAAATTTCTGTTAAAACATGTACCTATGACACATGGGTCCCACTGGTCCCTTTGACCAGTCAAACTGCTGACTGGGATAACCCAGTCAATGACATGCAGACCCCCTGAGCCCTTTGACTAGTGAAACGTCTTTGTTGACTGCTGACTGGGCAGTCAACCGGACCCCACCTTCCAGCCCCTGGCGCAAACAGCTGGGTACACTTCGGTGTACCCATAGCGTTTTAATCAATTATTTCTGTTTTTAATAAATTCTAGAATATTGATAAAACTTTAAAAAATGATATAAAATAAACCATAACTCGGATGAAAAAACTTTGTACATGAAAGTTGCTCAGAACGGCGAGACAAATCCAGATACGCAGCCCGTTCGTCCGCCACGCGTCCCTAGCATAGTGAACCTGCAACATTTCACCTCCGGTTCATCTGTCCGGAAACGCGAAACACCGGGGATACTTTCCCGGATGTTTCCCCCTTTCGCCGGTATCACCTACTATCGCATTAGGGCACACCTAACACCGCTCATTGTCATGTCATGCATCGTCATGCTTATGTTCGCATTGTATCTACTGTTTCTTCCCCCTCTTCTCTTCGGTAGACTACGAGACCGACGCTGTTGCTGCCTAGTTCAACTACGGAGTTGACGATCCCTCCTTCTTGCCGGAGCAACCAGGCAAGCCCCCCCCCCCCTTGATCACCAAATATCGCCTATTCTTCTCTCTACTGCTTGCATTAGAGTAGTGTAGTAGGTTACTGTTCGGTTACTCCTATTCTGTTGCATAGCCTATCTTTGTTGCTATAGTTGTTGATACCTTACCCGCAATCCTAAATGCTTAGTATAGGATGCTAGTTTATCATCTTTGGCCCTACATTCTTGTCAGTCTGCCTTGCTATACTATCGGGCCGTGATAACTCGGGAGGTGATCACAGGTATATACTATACCTATATACATACTATACAGATGGTGACTAAAGTAGGGTCGGCTCGTCGAGTACCCGCAAGTGATTCGGATATGGGGGCTGAAAGGACAGGTGGCTCCATCCCGGTAGAGGTGCGCCTGGGTTCCCGACGGCCCCTGACTATTACTTTGAGGCGGAGCGACAGGGAAGGTTGAGACCACATAGGCGAGAGGTGGGCCTGGCCCTGGTCGGTGTTCGTGGTTACTTCATAATAACACGCTTAACGAGATCTTGGTATTTGATCTGAGTCTGGCCACTGGCCTATATGCACTAACCAACTACGCAGGAACAGTTATGGGCACTCAACGTCGTGGTATCAGCCGAAGCCTTCTTGACATCAACGACTGAGTGGTGCTTGCCGAGTTGGACCCCGTAACGCAACTTCCTTTGTAATGGAGGTTGCTAGGTCTGCTCACCGGCCGCCCGTGCAACGTGCAAGTGTGCAATGGGCGATGGGCCCAGACCCCTGCGTGCATAGGATTTAGACCGACGTGTTGACCTCTCTGTTGTGCCTAGGTGGGGCTGCGACGTGTTGATCTTCCGAGGCCGGTCATGACCCAGGAAAGTTTGTCCGGCCAGAGGGATTGAGCGTGTTGGGTTATGTGGTGCACCCCTGCAGGGAAGTTTATCTATTCGAATAGTCATGTCCCTTGGAAAAAGGACGACCCAGAGTTGTACCTTAACCTTATGACAACTAGAACCAGATACTTAATAAAACAGACCCAGACAAGTTCCAGAGACAACCCAGTGATCGCTTTTCCGCAGGCGACCATAGGAGGATCGCCGGGTAGGATTATGCTATGCGATGCTACTTGGAGGACTTCAATCTACTCTCTTCTACATGCTGCAAGATAGAGGCTGCCAGAAGTGTAGTCTTTGATAGGACTAGCTATCCCCCTCTTATTCTGGCATTCTCCAGTTCAGTCCACCATATTGCCTCTTTACACATAAACCCATGCATATGTAGTGTAGATCCTTGCTTGCGAGTACTTTGGATGAGTACTCACGGTTGCTTTGCTTCCTCTTTTCCCCCTCTTTCCTTTTCTTCTCGGATGCCGCAACCATACGTTGGAGCCTAGGATCTAGACACCACCGTCAACGACGACTCCTACTACACTGGAGGTGCCTACTACTACATGCAGGCCACTGTCGACGACCAGGAGTAGTTTAGGAGGATCCCAGGCAGGAGGTCTGTGCCTCTTTCGATCTGTACCCTAGTTTGTGCTAGCCATCTTATGGCAACTTGTTTAACTTATGTTTGTACTTAGATATTGTTGCTTCCGCTGACTCGTTTATGTTAGACCACTTGTAGTCGAGCCCTCGAGGCCCCTCGCTTGTAATATGATGCTTGTATGACTTATTTTACTTTTAGAGTTGTGTTGTGATATCTTCCCGTGAGTCCCTGATCTTGATCATACACGTTTGCGTGCATGATTAGTGTACGATTGAATCGGGGGAATCACAAGTTGGTATCAGAGCCGGCTGCATGTAGGAATCCCCTTCCAAACTCCTTGGCCGAAGTTGAGTCTAGTCATTAAAACAGTTTTTACTAACTTGGGTGTGCGGCTTACGGGCCCACGTCACCATTGGGTGGTGTTAGGATCTTTTATTCCTCGACCTATACTCTGGGACTCTGATCTCTCTTATATTCGGGTTAAATAATTTTTGCTAAAACTCTAACATTAGGTGCTCGTAACAACTTTCTCCCGGAGAGCTCCTTATTATAGACGATCGCCTGCTGCACCGAAAGATTCGGAAGATACTCTCCGATATTCCCTTGGGACTATGTACCATCGCTTTTGCAATTCCCTTCAATCGATAAACCCCCTATGGATAAGCACGTACACTTGCCATTCATACAATCATTCTGCGTTGATCTTGTTATTACAAGAAACCCCGTAATTCTCTCTATTGTTCTGAGAATTTTTTTTTGTGCCTACTGCCTTGCAGTTCTTGCCACCTGAATACCCCTACGGATAATTTCTCACACTCACCGAGTATCTGCCCATCCCCAGTTGATTCATGAATTTCACAAAAGTCTTGAAATACCATTCGGTCTTTCGAAAATCCTGAGCAACATATTGCTCTTGAAGTTCTTGCTTGCTTGCGTTATGGTTAATCCCATAAGTCTCGTAATCTTATTGGCATCCCTGGTCATTATCATTTTGAGTCTGTTGATTCAATATGCTGTGAATGCTCACAATCCTCAATCAGATCCTAGAATTCGTCCTTCTGGTTCAGACGTCATTTTAAACATGAGTTGGATCTCGACCAATCAAATTGTTGTCGATTGTACCCCTAAGCTTACTCAACTTATCCATCCTCAATCAAAGCATTTGATTCTGAACCCTTGATTTGGAAATCATAATCCCTTTACATTTGAGCTTTGAATTAGTCAGTTGTTTCTATCATCTGATCCCCTTGCATTCTTTCTTCTTCTGGTTCAGTACCGATGCTCACATCAGATCCCTTGTGGACCGCCAGATCCTTTATTGGATTTCATCCGACATCATCCTTCATATTCAATAACCTTGTGAGCCTTTCCACGGGTATATAATGCCTTTGGTAAAATTGTATCCTTACCTTGTCATCCATGCTCTACTTTCAAGCTGGTATATTTTACTCCTTAAGTTTGTGCTATATGTTCCTAAGATGCCCCGATGGGTTGAACCTATGCCTTCCCTAATATGTGTAAGCTCATAAGTTATGCGAGTTATACTCTGCTAGCTTTTTGTCAGATTAAATTCCAACACTACAACTTCTTCAAATGCGAGAAGTGAATGAAAGGTTATGCATTAGAGAAGTGGGAGTCGACCTTGAACCTTGTGTTCATGCCCATGGACACGATGTATATATTATCATGGAAGCTTCTCTTAAAATTAATTTCCCCTTGATATAAGTTCATCTTATATCCGGGACTTGGTCTATTGCAATCAGGGTACCAGCCTTATTGTTTTTCTTTGATCCCATTTCTCGGACAAGTTAAAGTACTTGTCTTCTGCAGATCATTACACCTATACAACCCTTATTCTATCCTACCTTTTAGTATTAAACCCTGGTATCTCGAGGATATCATGCTATTGCCCTACCCCTTTTTGAACTTTTGGTGAAGTAGTACCCTTTTCTTGTCATAGTCACTCCATGGGTTCTGGGTTGTCATCAACCGAGAACCCCGCATAGTGAATCGAATCAACGCTGTGATTCAATACTCCAAGTACTTGGATGCTGGGAAGTTTAATACTCCATCATGTCATTCCTAGCCTGATCGGCTACATCATTATCATGAAAAACTTTAACCGTGCTACTTGGTCCTTCCCGGAGCACAAATTTCGACGGTGAGCTAATCTTACGTTGATCTTCCTCGTCATATCATTTATCCTTGAACAACAAACTTGATTTCGAGTTTGTGTCGTACCCATGGTTCCAATAACCTTTCACTTCATCATTCCTTTGACTGGATGTCATCGCCGATCGATTACATCTTCATGAAATTTCTTGACAAATGTAATGTGATCATCATCAACATTATGATATCTTCCAGGATGACAATTGAATTCATGATGAAAAGTACCATCCTTGCCCTTGATGCTTTGTATTATCACCGGCCACTTTAATTACCTCCGTTCAACACAAACTTCTTTGTGTTTTGTGTATACCTTGAGTTCCTTGCTATCCAGCATTTATTCTTCTTTACCTTGGAGTTTTACCATCTCTTATACCAAGAATGTCATGAGAATTTCACCTCCTCTTATGCATTCTTGGTACAAGTGATACTTCCTGCCATCTCCGTTCATTCCTTTGTCCCCGTGTTGATTCTAACCGGAAAACCGACAATTGAACTATGATATGTGAGAATTCAAAATTTCTAGCGACCCTATTGCTTTCAAGTTAATGGTCAACCACTCATTCTTAGACTATTGGTTATTGGATCACCATTCTAACTTGATCGTGCACCCTAAGCCCATATTTCGGGTGCAACTTTCAACCAATGTTTAAGTGTGTATGTTTTTCCTCGAGCATACATCATTATATCATTTGATATGACAAATGTTATCTCCTTGTTCACATAATTGTAGGAATCCATCTTTTTGGAAATCTCGATGAATTGTCGTTGAGTCCATCAACCACCTCCTTATCCTCTCCTTGGTTTAATGATGAACTCTTGTTTCAGAACTCGCTTCCATAGTTCATTTCCCCGAGAACCTTACAATGTCATCTCGACAATTTGTATTGCACCTTTCTTCTTAGGCATCCTGAGTATGAGGTATCCTGCCACCTATCAGAACTGAATCTCGGTTTGATATGATGGTTGAAACATATTTCCAAGAGTTATAACGCTGGTCTTTATATGACGCGGTAAGGTGGTGTCATACCTAGCACCACCTGGCCGGAGGACCTAGTGTTATAGTTTCCTTTTTAACAAGGTTAACCATTCTTCCATGAGGAAATTCAATGACTTGTTTAATAAGTTTTTCCTGATGGATCCTTTGTGTATCCAAAGTCCGACCTTTTCTTGAAGAACATGTCAATGCTATCTCGAAGCATGTATGTGGTACTCTGATTTTCAATAAGAACATTTGAAGCACAATGCTAAATTTTCTTTATCATTTATCCTAACACCGTTGTATGGGTAATATCTTGAGATTCCTTCCCCCTTACTTAAATGGTTTTCTACTTTCTATCCTGTCATGGATATAATGCTCCGCTTGTCCTTGGGAAGGTATACCCCCGAAATATGTGTGTATACACATTTTCCTTTCCATTGTTCTGTTTAAACCTGATAATCACTTTTCCTTCCATTGGTTTGTTTAAAACTTCTTGTGATCTATATTATATAAGCAATAATATTTCCATGCTTATGTAAACACCTCGGTGTACCGTTCTGTCGGCAAGACCCTGTTACTAATGTTGATGACATTCCGGTAGCCACCGATGGACGGGAACTTTGCCTATTGGTCCGCCTCGTTCAACGAGCAGGAAAATGGTTCTCTTCGTCCCTCGCCCTTGGTACCGATGTTGTTGCCGACATAACTGACAGACTATCCTCTGACATGCCTTGCTTACATGATCGTGCAAGACGTCATCGCCCTTCCTACTTTTAACCCGCATCGTGGGCCCATAACCCACAGTTCCACATGATCGAAACCTGACTCTCTTGTACACCATGTTGTCAAAGTTATTCCTCGCACTTGACTTCTTATGTAACTCACGGGCCATCTGCCAAGTGATCTATTCTGGTATCGGACACAATACTTATTCACATTGCTTTTGACCCCTTTCACGCCCTGTTTCAGGCATCGAACGATTGCCTGCCCGCTCAAAACTTCTCATGATACCTCCTTACTTTTCTCTTGATATTTTCTTAAGTTTCAATTTGAGAGTTACTTCCGCCACCTTCCTCGATGTTATGGACCAGATAATCGACCTTGTAGAGGTTCGTTCTCCCGCAATACCCCCTTATTCCTTTGTAAGTACGATGGAACCCCCGAAGAAAGGATGCCGACTTCATCTTGATGACCTGAAGCAGAAAAATGAAGACATCAATATAATGGCTCGACCACTTCGAGAAGAGCAACCAAGACCAAGAAGATTCGTTAGAATTTCGTAACCAGACCTTTCCCCCTTAGTCCCCCTCTTAAATCTCGGGACGAGATTTCTTGTAGTGGAGGAGAAATGTGACGCCTGGATGGTTAAGCTACAGTAACCCTCTGCTAATTATGCCACGTCACCTCAGTAATTGTAGATGAACTCGCGTTGATTCGAAACCGATTATAATTCAATTTCAAAACCAAGGCAAATAACAAAAGTTTTCAAATATCAAAAAAAAAATGTTCGGAATGTGACATAATTAAGTTTACTAAATTAGGTGCAACCAATGTATTTTTCCAAAACTAAAATGTTTAGGAAATGTAAGAAAACATAAAATAAAATAAAGAAAAATGGAAAAGAATAAAAACAGAAAAACAGAACTAAAAAAACACAACCCCCTGGCTAAATGGGCCAAAAGGCCCAGCTGGCAAGCCCACTAGCCTGACCGGCCCGTCCCCACTCCCTTATCCCCTGGTGCCGAAACCCTAACCCCCTAACTGCACCACTTCCCCCACTCCCTCGTTCTCTCCTTCCCATTCCCGATACAATCTGGATCGGGGAAACAACCCCCTCGCTCCTCTTCCCCCGATCGGATGTAGATCGGGGTAGCGGGACCCGGACGCCATCGACTCTCTCCTTCGCCCCCTCGATCCACATTAGGACCCCACCTCCTTGATGCATCACCTGATGGGGTTATGTACCTAGGGTAGGGTCATGGACCTGATCCAAGTAACTTACCCTAGGACATCCTTAGAAGAGGTCGCCTTCCAGTCGACCAACGAGGATTCACTCGACTGGTCTGAAGGACTCGACCACGAAGACTCACTCGACCACCAGGAGGTCAAGAGGCACTCTGCACTGCAACGGCCTGTAATCAAGTAGACTTTATGATAGTAAAGGCCTTTATGTGGGGCGTTACCAGTAACACCCCAGACTTAACTCACCTTAAACCCTCTCCTACGTGGGCTGGCTGGGGTCCTGGCGCACTCTATATAAGCCACCCCCCTCCACAGGCAGAAGGGTTCGGCACCTTGTAATTCACACATTCATAATCCACTCGACCGCCTCCGGGCTCCGAGACGTAGGGCTGTTACTTCTTCCGAGAAGGGCCTGAACTCGTACATCCTTTGTGCTTACAACCTCTCCATAGCTAGGACCTTGCCTCTCCATACCTACCCCCCACTCTACTGTCAGGCTTAGAACCACGACAGTTGGCGCCCACCGTGGGGCCGGTGTTTTAGCGATTTTGTGGAGAAGTTGCGATTCTTCCGAGTACTCTCATCATGGTGTCTGCTGGAGTTTTGGTCAAGGGTCAAGAGATCCGTCTCGGCACTCTCACCTTCATCGCCGACGACTCCGCATGGCTCCAGGAGGCTCCACTCGACGTAGACGCGCTCCCCGTCCGCGGTGCGACGCATTTTCGCGCATGTGTCCGCGGCGTTCTGCTGCGGCAACCGTCGACCCAGTATCGGTCGGCTCCTCCATCGTCCACCCTCCCGGTCTCCCGCCAGCGCAAGCGCTCAGGCCGGTCGAGGCTTCAGCGATGGGTGAGTCACGCGGTGGCTCGCCAATCGGCCACTACACAAGTTGCGGCAATCGAGCCCAACGAATCTCTCTACGGCTTGTTCGATCAGTCGACTGGCTCCGGAGAGACAGCATCCGAGTGCGGGAGCAGTGATCCAGCGGCGGAAATCTTGATGGTCGACGGGCCCCACAGCCCTCCTGGCTTCGCCCGTGGTGGTGGAGCAGGTGACGGCGGCGACCCTGCACGAGACTACGAAGAGTACCAGCCCGAGCCACTCGACTCTCTGCAGGAACGAGGATCCCCTGCGTATTCCCATCGCAGGAGAAACCCCCGAGGCTCGTGCCTTGGAGGAGGCGCGTCTGGCCAATTTGGCCGAGCGCACTCGACTGGAGAACCTTCAGCGAGCACTCGACGAGCGCGCGCGGCAACGAGTTCCCGACACCAGTCGACGTCAACTCTTCCCGCCGACTCAGGTATATCGAACCCCAATTCAGAATTTAGCAACTGCGACCCGTATAGTAGAGTCCATTCAGCCTTCGCAGTCGGAAGCTGGCAGAGGTTTGCTGCAGATCAGGGATCTGCTCCGGGCAGCAGGAGATCAGAATTCAGCCGTGTCTCAGTCGCGCAACAGAATTCACAGTCGATCTGTCACTGTGAATACGGTTCAGTCGGCTCACAGCCCCAGATCGCCTCCGCGGCGCGAAGGGCGTGAGAATCGGCGAGATCAATATGGCGACAGACTCGACCGAGATGATAGGCGTCGAGTACCCTATTCCCCTCCGAGGGGTGGGTCTTACGCTCCTCGGCAGCCAGATGATAGGCGTCAGTACAGTACAGGGCGTAGGGTTCCAGTTGACCCCAGAGAGCCAGGCTTCGACGCGCGATCCATTATCGTGCAAGGGTTGGTCGACCGGAACAGAGCCCATCGAGACGCACTCGGCAGAGATGTACCCACGAGCAGTCGAGTACATGTTTCTGGTCCTGAATGTTTCAGCAGAGCTATCAGAGCCGCAGTTATCCCCCCCAATTTCAGGTTGGCAACAGGAGTCAGCAAGTTCACTGGTGAGTCTAAGCCTGAAACTTGGCTTGAAGACTACCGAGTGGCAGTTCAGATCGGTGGTGGGAACGACGAGGTGGCCATGAAGCATTTGCCCCTCATGTTGGAAGGTTCTGCCAGGGCATGGTTGACTCAATTACCTCCTAGCAGCATTTACACTTGGGAAGATCTGTCCCGAGTGTTCGTCAGAACGTTTGAAGGGACTTGCAAGCGACCAGCGGGATTGACAGAGTTGCAAGTCTGCGTACAGAAAACTAATGAGACTCTCAGAGAGTATATTCAAAGGTGGATCACTTTGCACCACACTGTGGAAAATGTCTCTGATCATCAGGTAGTATGCGCCTTCAAAGACGGCGTCAAGAACAGAGAACTGAGTTTGAAATTTGGTCGAACCGGTGACATGACCTTGAGTCGGATGATGGAGATTGCTACCAAGTACGCCAACGGCGAAGAAGAAGACCGACTCCGAAGCGGCAAGCACAAGCCGAGTCAGTCGGAAAAAGGAAACACCAGTCGGAAACAGAAGCGGAAGGCTGAACCGGCAACTCCTGGAGAGGCTCTGGCTGTGACTCAAGGAAAGTTTAAGGGGAAACCAAAAGGATCCTGGAACCCCAAGAAGGTAAAGGATAAAGAAGGGAATGACGTGATGGATATGCCATGTCACATTCACACGAAGAAAGATGAAGAAGGGAATATCATTTACCCAAAGCACACCACTCGCCAATGTCGACTCCTGATCCAGCAGTTTCAGGGAAAACAGTCTAAGGACAAGGAGAAGGAGTCGGACAAGGCCGAAGACAGAGAGGACAGTGAGGGAGGATATCCGCATATCAACTCCACTCTGATGATCTTTGCAGATGTGGAAAGCAGAAGTCGACTGAAAGTGATTAACCGAGAGGTGAACATGGTTGCCCCAGCAAAGGCAAATTATCTGAAGTGGTCTCAAACACCCATGACATTCGACCAATCAGATCACCCGACTCATATTCCCACCCCCGGGAGGCAAGCTTTGGTGGTCGATCCAGTTGTCGAAGGCACTCGACTGACAAAGGTGCTGATGGATGGTGGAAGTGGGCTGAACTTATTGTATGCAGACACATTGAAAGGTATGGGCATTCCGATGTCCCGACTGAGCACTAGTAACATGAGCTTCCATGGAGTTATACCAGGGAAGAAGGCCGAGTCACTCGGCCAGATAGCTTTGGACGTAGTGTTTGGTGATTCGAAGCATTTTCGCAAAGAAAAGTTGACGTTTGAGGTCGTGGATTTTCAAAGTGCATATCATGCCATTTTGGGGAGACCAGCCTATGCACGGTTCATGGCTCGACCATGTTACGTGTACCTCAAATTGAAGATGCCCGGTCCCAAAGGTGTGATCACTGTCACCGGTGATAGGAAAAAGGCAGAGGAGTGCTTTCAGAAGGGCTCCAAGATTGCCGATTCCCAAGTGACGGCGGTCGAGTTCGAAGAATACAAGCAAAACGCAGATCCGAGTGACTTGCTGCGCTCCAAGAAGCCCGCCACAGAGTCTGCATTCCAGTCGTCCGGTGAGACGAAGCCTGTTCACATTCACCCGACCGACCCCGAAGCAGCTCCGACCCGCATCTCCACAACACTCGACCCTAAATAGGAAAAAGCGCTCATCCAGTTCCTCCGTGAGAACTGGGACATTTTTGCATGGAAGCCCGCTGACATGCCAGGTGTTCCCAGGGGACTGGCTGAGCATCGCCTAAGAGTTGACTCGTCTGCAAAACCAGTCAAAGAGCATCTTCGGCGGTCCGCCGTCCAGAAGAGAAAGGCCATCGGTGAAGAAGTGGCTCGACTGTTGGCGGCAGGATTTATCCGAGAGATCTACCACTCCGAGTGGCTCGCTAATGTCATCATGGTTCCTAAGAAGGACAAGTCGCTCCGAATGTGCATCGATTTCAAGCACATCAACCAGGCCTGCCCGAAAGATCACTTTCCTCTCCCTCGCATAGATCAAATTGTTGACTCGACCGCGGGATGCGAGAGGTTGTCTTTTTTAGATGCTTACTCCGGGTACCACCAGATCCGTCTGTACGGGCCCGATGAGATAAAAACAGCTTTCATCACTCCATTCGGGTGCTTCTGCTATATCACCATGCCATTCGGCCTCAAGAATGCCGGAGCCACATTTATGCGAATGATTCAGAAGTGTCTACTCACCCAAATCAGTCGGAATGTGGAAGCTTATATGGATGATATTGTTGTCAAGTCACGAAAAGGTTCCGACCTGCTCGCTGACCTCGCCGAAACATTTGCCAACCTCAGAAGGTATGATATCAAGCTCAATCCATCAAAGTGCACATTTGGAGTTCCTGGTGGCAAGTTACTCGGTTTTCTCGTTTCCGAACGGGGAATCGACGCTAACCCAGAGAAGATTGGCACTATTCTCCGAATGAAACGCCCTGTGCGAGTGCACGATGTCCAGAAGCTTACTGGATGCTTGGCCGCTTTAAGTCGATTCATCTCACGACTCGGTGAAAAGGCACTGCCTCTTTACCGATTGATGAAGAAGGCTGACAAGTTCGAGTGGACTCCAGAAGCTGATGCAGCGTTTGCCGAGCTAAAAGCTCTGCTCTCCACCCAGCCGGTGCTTGCTGCTCCAATCAGCAAAGAGCCTCTGTTGCTCTACATCGCAGCCACAGGACAAGTCGTCAGTACTGTGCTAACGGTCGAGCGGGAAGAAGAAGGAAAAGCTCTCAAAGTTCAGCGCCCAGTGTATTATTTGTCTGAAGTCTTGACTCCATCCAAGCAGAGATATCCTCATTATCAGAAGCTTGTGTATGGAATATACATGACCACAAAGAAGGTTGCTCATTATTTCTCTGACCATTCCATCACAGTCGTCAGCGACGCTCCACTATCAGAGATTTTGCACAACAGAGACGCAACTGGTCGAGTGGCCAAATGGGCGATTGAACTTCTTCCCCTTGATATCAAGTTTGAGGCAAAGAAAGCCATTAAGTCCCAGGCGATAGCAGATTTCCTCGCTGAGTGGATTGAACAACAGCAGCCGACTGAAGTTCACTCGGAGCATTGGACCATGTTTTTCGATGGCTCTAAGATGTTGAATGGTTCCGGTGCTGGGGTTGTCCTGGTTTCCCCCAGAGGAGATAAGCTCAGATATGTGCTCCAGATTCACTTTGATTCCTCCAACAATGAGGCAGAATATGAGGCCCTCCTATATGGGTTGCGCATGGCCATTTCACTCGGCGTCCGTCGCCTAATGGTCTATGGCGACTCGGATTTAGTGGTCAATCAGGTGATGAAAGAGTGGGACGTGAGAAGCCCAGCCATGACTGGATACTGCAGTGCAGTGAGGAAGCTGGAGAAGAAGTTCGAGGGGTTGGAGCTCCATCATATACCCCGACTGAAAAATCAAGCAGCTGATGATCTAGCAAAGATAGGTTCCAAGAGAGAAGCCATTCCGAGTGGTGTGTTCTTGGAGCATATACACACTCCGTCAGTCAAAGAAGATCCTTTCATCGAAGAAACTCCGCAGCCCAAGGGCGCCACAGATCCGACTGAAGTTGAAGTCCCAGCGGTGGTCGACTTGATCATGGAGGTTTTGGTGGTCATTCCCGACTGGACGATTCCGTATGTCGCATATATCTTGAGGAAAGAGCTTCCGGAGGATGAGGAAGAGGCTCGACAGATCGTCCGTCGATCTAAGGCCTTTACCGTAATCAAAGGACAATTATACAGAGAAAGCGCGACTGGAGTCGGTCAGAAGTGCATAACACCAGAAGAAGGTCGACTCATCCTCAATGATATTCACTCGGGGACCTGTGGTCATCATGCGTCCTCTCGGACCATCGTGGCCAAAGCATACCGAGCCGGATTTTACTGGCCCAAGGCGAATGAGATGGCAAAAGAGATAGTAGATAAGTGCGAGGGATGTCAGTTCTACTCGAATATGTCGCACAAGCCTGCGTCAGCTCTGAAGACCATCCCACTCGTCTGGCCTTTTGCAGTTTGGGGGCTGGACATGATCGGTCCTTTGAGAACAGGATGAAGTGGCTTCACGCATGTACTGGTGGCAGCCGACAAGTTCACCAAGTGGATCGAGGCTAAACCAATCAAGAGCCTTGACACCGGTACTGCTGTTAGCTTCATCAGGGAACTAATATTCAGGTATGGAGTTCCGCACAGCATCATTACGGATAATGGGTCGAACTTTGACTCAGAGGAATTCAGAGCTTTCTGCGACTCCCAAGGCACACGGGTCGACTACGCATCAGTCGCCCATCCGCAGTCGAATGGACAAGCAGAGCGAGCTAATGGACTGATTCTCAAGGGACTGAAGCCTCGACTGATGCGTGATCTCAAACACGCGGCTGGAGCTTGGGTCGACGAACTTCCATCTGTACTCTGGGGACTGCGGACCACGCCTAATCGGTCGACCGGAAGAACTCCATTCTTCTTGGTCTATGGAGCTGAAGCAGTCTTGCCGAGTGATCTTCTCCACAATGCTCCTCGAGT
>NC_041389.1:688080744-688088466 GCF_002162155.2 Triticum dicoccoides | reverse complement strand
CAACAGCAGCCGACTGAAGTTCACTCGGAGCATTGGACCATGTTTTTCGATGGCTCTAAGATGTTGAATGGTTCCGGTGCTGGGGTTGTCCTGGTTTCCCCCAGAGGAGATAAGCTCAGATATGTGCTCCAGATTCACTTTGATTCCTCCAACAATGAGGCAGAATATGAGGCCCTCCTATATGGGTTGCGCATGGCCATTTCACTCGGCGTCCGTCGCCTAATGGTCTATGGCGACTCGGATTTAGTGGTCAATCAGGTGATGAAAGAGTGGGATGTGAGAAGCCCAGCCATGACTGGATACTGCAGTGCAGTGAGGAAGCTGGAGAAGAAGTTCGAGGGGTTGGAGCTCCATCATATACCCCGACTGAAAAATCAAGCAGCTGATGATCTAGCAAAGATAGGTTCCAAGAGAGAAGCCATTCCGAGTGGCGTGTTCTTGGAGCATGTACACACTCCGTCAGTCAAAGAAGATCCTTTCACCGAAGAAACTCCGCAGCCCAAGAGCGCCACAGATCCGACTGACATTGAAGTCCCAGCGGTGGTCGACTTGATCATGGAGGTTTTGGTGGTCATTCCCGACTGGACGATTCCGTATGTCGCATATATCTTGAGGAAAGAGCTTCCGGAGGATGAGGAAGAGGCTCGACAGATCGTCCGTCGATCTAAGGCCTTTACCGTAATCAAAGGACAATTATACAGAGAAAGCGCGACTGGAGTCGGTCAGAAGTGCATAACACCAGAAGAAGGTCGACTCATCCTCAATGATATTCACTCGGGGACCTGTGGTCATCATGCGTCCTCTCGGACCATCGTGGCCAAAGCATACCGAGCCGGATTTTACTGGCCCAAGGCGAATGAGATGGCAAAAGAGATAGTAGATAAGTGCGAGGGATGTCAGTTCTACTCGAATATGTCGCACAAGCCTGCGTCAGCTCTGAAGACCATCCCACTCGTCTGGCCTTTTGCAGTTTGGGGGCTGGACATGATCGGTCCTTTGAGAACAGGACGAAGTGGCTTCACGCATGTACTGGTGGCAGTCGACAAGTTCACCAAGTGGATCGAGGCTAAACCAATCAAGAGCCTTGACACCGGTACTGCTGTTAGCTTCATCAGGGAACTAATATTCAGGTATGGAGTTCCGCACAGCATCATTACGGATAATGGGTCGAACTTTGACTCAGAGGAATTCAGAGCTTTCTGCGACTCCCAAGGCACACGGGTCGACTACGCATCAGTCGCCCATCCGCAGTCGAATGGACAAGCAGAGCGAGCTAATGGACTGATTCTCAAGGGACTGAAGCCTCGACTGATGCGTGATCTCAAACACGCGGCTGGAGCTTGGGTCGACGAACTTCCATCTGTACTCTGGGGACTGCGGACCACGCCTAATCGGTCGACCGGAAGAACTCCATTCTTCTTGGTCTATGGAGCTGAAGCAGTCTTGCCGAGTGATCTTCTCCACAATGCTCCTCGAGTTGAAATCTACAACGAAGCAGAAGCTGAACAAGCGCGGCAGGACGCAGTCGACCTTTTAGAGGAAGAAAGGGAGATGGCTCTGATCCGGTCGACCATCTACAAGGTTCTCCGAGTGGATGAGCACAAACCACACAAGCTTGCTCCTTCTTGGGAAGGCCCCTTCATCGTCACCAAGGTTCTCCACAACGGGGCGTACCGTCTTTACAACGTCGAGCATAATATCGACGAGCCCCGAGCTTGGAACGCGGAGCTACTCCGCCCGTTTTACACTTAAGCTTTATCACTCGGATGAGTTGCAATAAAATACTTCTGTAGTTCATGGACCTCAAAATAATAAGCGTCATAGTTCCTCCATAATATCTGTCACTTTTTATTTTTTGTCCAATGAAATTCCCCTCAGTGGGTGACTTAGCTGCGAATCCGTTTCGCCTAAGTTTGTAAAAATCCTACCGAGTGGTGAGCCAGACTCCCACTCGGAGGCTTAGCCGCGAATCCGTTTCGCCTAAGTTATCAAAATCCTACCGAGTGGTGAGCCAGACTCCCACTCGGAGGCTTAGCTGCGAATCCGTTTCGCCTAAGTTATAAAAATCCTACCGAGTGAAGAGCAACCCTCTCACTCAGGGGCTTAGCTGCAGTCCAAGCACTCGCCTAAGTTGTGAAAATCCTACCGAGTGGTAAGCCAGCCTTCCACTCGGAGGCTTAGCTGCAGCCTCGTGCTCGCCTAAGTTATAAAAATCCTACCGAGTGAAGAGCAACCCTCTCACTCGGGGGCTTAGCTGCAGTCCAAGCACTCGCCTAAGTTGTGAAAATCCTACCGAGTGGTAAGCCAGCCTTCCACTCGGAGGCTTAGCTGCAGCCTCGTGCTCGCCTAAGTTATGAAAATCCTACCGAGTGAAGAGCAACCCTCTCACTCGGGGGCTTAGCTGCAGCCCAGTGCTCGTCTAAGTGGACTAAAGAATAAATCGATTGCAGCACATGCACCTTGCCTTGAACCTGCAAAAGACATTCCGAGCCGAAGGCAATCGTATTCAAGCACCAAATCCAAGTTTGAATCGACATCTAAAGGAACCGAAAGTGCTCAGGCGTCAAGCCTGTTAAGGTTTGTCGGTTACAATTTCACTCGGCATACCGAGGCAAATTTAAAGCATCGAGCCAGAAGAAGTTTTTTACCCCTCCTGTGGAGGGCTGGAAGGTGCAACAAATTCATCAAGGTCAATCCCGTCGGCGATCCGAGTGGCAGCTGCAAGGAAAGTTTCCATAAAGGATCTGAAGTCGTGCTTCTTGGTATTGGCCACCCGAAGGGCCGCCAGCTTCTCTTCTCGCGCATCTTTGCAGTGGACTCGGGCCAGACACAGAGCGACATCTGCACCACACCGAGCCGAGGACTTCTTCCACTCCTGCACTCGACCAGGGATCGTGTTCAAGCGGGCCATCAGTGACTCAAGGTCATTCTGAAGTGTCTCCTCAGGCCAGAGCGTCGAGTCGATGCGAGATGTGGCGGCCTTCAGCCTTGCGAGATAGTCCACGACAGCTGCAACACGAGACTCCAGTCGGAAAACATCCATGGCAACTTCGTCGTTCACCGGAGAATTGACGGGGTCAAGGTTTGGCTCCAGTCGGCTGGTTTCTTCTTCAAAGTTTTGACAAAATTCTGCAAGGGTGATCACTAAGTCAAGGAGATAGTCGAATGGAAAAAGCCACAATTGGAAATATTTGCCAAACATGGAGGTCTACCTTCAAGCATAAGGAACAACTTTTTGGCAAGGCCACTCAGGAAGGCCTCCAGTTCAGTTTTCTTCTCAGTCAATTTGCTGACTTGGTCGGTCAGGGCAGCTTTCTTAGTTTTCAGTCGACTGACCTCCTTGTTGGCAATCCCAAGAGCAGCTTTCAGATTGGTATTGTCTTGTTCGAGCTTGGTAACTGAAGCTAACTTCTCGTCAGCAAGCTTGATCTTCTCAGCTAGCTCAAGGTCTTTCTTCTGCTGGGCCTCCCTTACCTTACCTGCAAGTTACAGCAAGATCAGATGCTGAAACAAGCAAGGGGAAAAGCAGTCGTCAGGGTCTCACCAAACATACCTTCGGTCTCCTCCTTTGCCTTTGTCAGCTTCTCCTGAACCAGCTTCAAGCTCAGCTCGACTTGAGTATGTTTTTGTTCCAGCTCTGAGTAGCGAGCCACAAGATCACAGGAGTTCTGTGAAGAACCAATCGACTAAATGTCAAATATAATTCACTTCCGAGTGAAAAAGGGATAAACACACGTTTCTAAGACTACAGCCAAATACAAGCATTCGACCGTAGTCTCGGGGACTACACCCAGTGGGTGCACTCAGCGTGCCCCCACTAATCCTGTTGAAGACAAAGTCGACCAGTCGACCTCAAAAAAAATGTGCGAGATGCATTCTCTAAGACTGTGATCAACTGCAAGAAGTCGACCACAGTCTCGGGGACTACACCCAGTGGGTGCACTCAGCGTGCCCCCACCGGTTTGTGAAATCCAGTCGACCAGTCGACTGACAGAAAGATTGACATTATAAAGCCTAAGGCCGACTGCCAGCAGTCGACCTTAGCCTTGGGGACTACACCCAGTGGGTGCACTCAGCGTGCCCCCACCGGTTTGTGAAATCCAGTCGACCAGTCGACTGACAGAAAGATTGACATTATAAAGCCTAAGGCCGACTGCCAGCAGTCGACCTTAGCCTTGGGGACTACACCCAGCGGGTGCACTCAGCGTGCCCCCGCTAACACGGAGTTTATTCGACACACCCAGTGGGTGATTACTATAAATTCCGGAAAAGAAAAGTTTTTGGTAGCATATCCAACAGAACAAACAGCGGTCGACTGACCTGGACATCGATTTGGAGGGCAGAGCTGGCGTCATAAGCTGCCTGGCTCGCGTCCCGGATAGTCTTCAGATGCTCCATCATGAGTCCCGCCTGGCGTATTGCCTCCTTCGCTGCGCCAGCTTGGTCCTCTGGGACGTGGTGCATCGTGAAGAGGGAGGGCTGCTGAGCACTCGTCAGTGGATTTGCGAAGGACACCGTGTGTCGAGTGATGTTCTCTTCTTCCACAGTCAGAATCTCAGGCGCCGTCACATCCTGAGGCACCTTACTGGCGGACGCTTTCCGACTCCTCCTGCGTGCCAGTGTTTCTTCATCCTCGTCGTCATCAGGGAGATTGATAACAGTATTGGGTGGAGCTGCGGAGAAGAATCAGGATCAGAGATCGCGAGTCAGTCGACTAAGAACGATGTTAAGAATACAGTACCTGGGTTCGAAGTTGCTGCATCCTCCATCTCGTGGTCATCAGCCCGGGCCGAGGTCTCAGAAGTAGCAGCACTGCAACTCCAAAGGATCGGTCGACTAACTCCAGCGTCGACCAGAGATAAAGTTCGCACAGAATAAGAAAATATGAGCAGCACAATTACCCTGATATGGTGGGGATGGACACCTTCATCTTCGGCAGGAGCTTGGTCGGCTTTGGCGGAGCCCCCCTAGGATGCTTCGGCGCCTTTTCAGTCGGCGCTGGAGAAGTGGTCCTAGGGCGCTTGGTCGACTGCGTCGCAACCCCCTTGCCACGTTCAGTCGAAGGGTCGTGGACGAGCTTCGACCGCCTTTCCGAGCGCGGTGGCACGACCTCCTCCTCTTCCTCCTCGTCTTCGGCGTCATCATCATCGCCATCGTCATCATCATCGTCGTCGTCGTCCCCTGCAACGTCCGAGTCCCATTCCTCCTCGTCCTGGCTCTCGCCCCCACTCGCCTCACCCTCCTCAGTCGGAGTTTGTGCCCCATTGGGCATCGAGTACAGCTCGGTGAGGGCCTAGCAGATATCAAGACAATGATCAGTCGACCAGTCGGCAGAGTAGACAGAGATGAATGCGACAAGAATGCAGTGGAGAGCAGGGCAAGTGTACCTTATTTGGATCACTGTTGTGGTCGAGTGGAGGAATCCTTCTGGCTCCGCGTGGGTTGTCCTTGTTTCCGGTGACGGCTGCCATCCATCTTTCCAGAGTGGCATCGTCGACTGCTTCTGGATGGACTCTAGTCTCGTCTTCGGTCCCACAGTACAACCACATGCAGTGGCTCCTGAACTGGAGGGGCTGGATGCGACGCCTGAGGAAGACCTCCAGGAGATCCATGCCCGTCACTCCCTCCCGAACCAACTGCACCACGCGCTCCATCAACATCTTCACGTCAGCTTTCTCCTCCAGAATCAGCTTCAGAGGGGAAGGCTTGCGCACTCGGTCCATGGTGAACGGAGGGAGTCCACTCGACTGCCCTGGCGTCGACTGGACCTGGCAGTAGAACCAAGTCGACTGCCAGCCTCTGACGGACTCGGGAAAGGTCATGGGCGGGAAGGTGCTCTTATTCCTCACCTGAATCCCTAGGCCTCCGCACATTTGGACGACTCGGGTTTTTTCATCACCTGGGCTCGCCTTCTTCACGGTCTGAGATCGACACGTGAATATATGTTTGAACAAACCCCAGTGCGGTCGACAGCCCAAGAAACCCTCACACATGGACACGAACGCGGCAAGATAGGCAATGGAGTTTGGGGTAAAGTGGTGGAGCTGCGCTCCGAAGAAGTTCAAAAAGCCACGAAAGAAAACACTCGGCGGCAAGGAAAACCCGCGATCCACATGGGTGGCCAAAAGCACACACTCACCCTCTTCTGGCTGAGGCTGCCACTCCTTCCCCGGAAGCCTCGCAGCTCCGTGGGGGATCAAGCCCTCGTTGGCCATGTCGAGAATGTCATTCTCAGTGATGGTCGACTGGATCCAGTCTCCTTGGACCCAGCCTTTCGGCAGGCGGGATCTGGACGAGGACCCTCCGCGGCTGGTGGATCTCCCCTTCGCCTTCTCCGACGCCGACGCCTTCTTTGCACGCTCCAGCGCCGCCGTCTTCTCCTTGGCCATGGTCGCCGGCGAGATGCGCGAAGGGAAGTGGTGCGGGGGCAAGAGCGAGCACGCTGAGCAGGGAGGAAGGAAGCAGAGAGAGGGGGAGAATGCTAAGGCGCAGCACAGAAATCCTCGCCGGGCACATTTATAAGGTCCCTTCCGAGTGGATGACAGGTGGGCCCGGTCGATCTAATCATATCTGGAACAGTTATGCAGACGGGATACGTGGCGAAAAAGGCGGCGTGGAGATCGAGGCGTCCATGCCCCGTCCCATCCGAACGCCGCGGTCCGCCCCGCTTCGCGCGCGCCCCAAAATTTCGCATCCCGCGGAATCCGCGAGCAACAAATCAGTCTGTCAGGCGCGGTGTTTTCGGTGATCCGTCGCTCGGAGATCGTCGAAGCCTGAAAGATCACTCGACGCAAAAACAGAATGGATCAAGTCGACTGAAGGCAAGTTGTTTCCTGTCGACAAAGGAATTCTTTGGTCCAGAACAGCGCACAACCGGAGCACAAAGATTAATCGGAAACGACATCAACTCCTTCTTCACTCGAAGCCTCAATCCATTCGGGGGCTAATGATGGGGTTATGTACCTAGGGTAGGGTCATGGACCTGATCCAAGTAACTTACCCCAGGACATCCTTAGAAGAGGTCGCCTTCCAGTCGACCAACTAGGATTCACTCGACTGGTCTGAAGGACTCGACCACGAAGACTCACTCGACCACCAGGAGGTCAAGAGGCACTCTGCACTGCAACGGCCTGTAATCAAGTAGACTTTATGATAGTAAAGGCCTTTATGTGGGGCGTTACCAGTAACGCCCCAGACTTAACTCACCTTAAACCCTCTCCTACATGGGCTGGCTGGGGTCCTGGCGCACTCTATATAAGCCACCCCCCTCCACAGGCAGAAGGGTTCGGCACCTTGTAATTCACACATTCATAATCCACTCGACCGCCTCCGGGCTCCGAGACGTAGGGCTGTTACTTCTTCCGAGAAGGGCCTGAACTCGTACATCCTTTGTGCTTACAACCTCTCCATAGCTAGGACCTTGCCTCTCCATACCTACCCCCCACTCTACTGTCAGGCTTAGAACCACGACATCACCGGCGCCGCCCCGCCCGTCGCTCACCGTCGTCCTCACCCTCCTCCCCGTTCTTGGACCGGGAAGGGCCCCCGACGCCGCCATCCACCGCACCATCGCCGGAAATGCATCTCCGGCCCCTTCCCCGAGCATACCTTTGCACAACTACAGGGCCGGTGAGGACCTCCCCGTCCGACCCCGGTTTCCCTCCCTACGGTCACCGCGCTCCTGCTCGCGCTCAACCACGCGGCAACCGAGCGCAGCTCCCA
>NC_041389.1:688073369-688080393 GCF_002162155.2 Triticum dicoccoides | reverse complement strand
CCCGCTGTTCGCCCACATGCAGCGCCCACCCTGCCATGGCCTCGTGCGACCCCCCCTCCCCGTCCTCTGCTGCAGTCCGCCACTCGGCCAGGCTCGCCGGTGCCATTCCCGGCCGGCTTCGTCGCGGCCCCGGTCGTTGCCCGACGCCGACACCCATCTGCGCCGCTTGGCCCTAGCCTGGTCGGGCGCCGCTAGCACCCAGCGCCCGCAGCCCGTAACCGCTAGCGCCCAGCGCCCATTAGACCTGATAGGCAACTGCCATTCAGGGCCCACGCCCTTGAATCATTAAAAAAAGAGATTAAAATAATAATAATTAATTAATTAATTAAAGAGTTAATTAACTTAATTAACCTGTGTAAATTAATCTAATTACCTAAGTTTTTGTGGCTAATAGAGACTGACTGGTGGACCCCATCTAGTTAATTAAACTAATAAAATTTCTATTAAAACATGTACCTCTGACACATGGGTCCCACTGGTCCCTTTGACCAGTCAAACTGCTGACTGGGATAACCCAGTCAATGACATGCAGGCCCCCTAAACCCTTTGACTAGTCAAATGTCTTTGTTGACTGCTGACTGGGCAGTCAACCGGACCCCACCTGCCAGCCCCTGGCGCAAACAACTAGGTACACTTCTGTGTACCCATAGCGTTTTAATCAATTATTTCTGTTTTTAATAAATTCAGGAATATTGATAAAACTTAATAATATAAAATAAATTGTAACTCGGATGAAAAAACTGTGTACATGAAAGTTGCTCAGAACGGCGAGACGAATCCAGTTTCGCAGCCCGTTCGTCCGCCACACGTCCCTAGCATAGTGAACCTTCAACATTTCACCTTCGGTTCATTTGTCAAAAAGGCGAAACACCGAGGATACTTTTCCGGATGTTTCCCCCTTTCGCCGGTATCACCTACTATCGCGTTAGGGCACACCTAACACCGCTCATTGTCATGTCATGCATCATCATGCTTATGTTTGCATTGTATTTACTGTTTCTTCCGCCTCTTCTCTCCGGTAGACTATGAGACCGACGCTGCTGCTGCCCAGTTCGACTACGGAGTTGACGACCCCTCCTTCTCGCCAGAGCAACCAGGCAAGCCCCCCCCCCCTGATCACCAGATATCGCCTATTCTTCTCTCTACTGCTTGCATTAGAGTAGTGTAGCATGTTACTGTTTGGTTACTCCTATTCTGTTGCATAGCCTGTCTTTGTTGCTACAGTCGTTGATACCTTACCCGCTATCCTAAATGCTTAGTATAGGATGCTAGTTTATCATCATTGGCCCTACATTCTTGACAGTCTGCCTTGCTATACTATTGGGCCGTGATCACTCGGGAGGTGATCACGGGTATATACTATACCTATATACATACTATACAGATGGTGACTAAAGTCGGGTCGTCTCGTCGAGTACCCGCAAGTGATTCGATATGGGGGCTGAAAGGACAGGTGGCTCCATCCCGGTAGAGGTGGGCCTGGGTTCCCGACGGCCCCCGACTGTTACTTTGAGGCGGAGCGACAGGGCCGGTTGAGACCACCTAAGCGAGAGGTGGGCCTGGCCTTGGTCGGCGTTCGCGGTTACTTCATAATAACACGCTTAACAAGATCTTGGTATTTGATCTGAGTCTGGCCACTGGCCTATACGCACTAACCAACTACGCGGCAACAGTTATGGGCACTCGACGTCGTGGTATCAGCCGAAGCCTTCTTGACGTCAGTGACTGAGCGGCGCTCGCCGGGTTGGACCGATTAACACAACTTCCTTTGTAATGGAGGTTGCTAGGTCCGCTCATCGGCCGCCCACGCAACATGCAGGTGTGCAATGGGCGATGGGCCCGGACCCCTGCGCGCATAGGATTTAGACCGGTGTGCTGGCCTCTCTGTTGTGCCTAGGTGGGGCTGCGACGTGTTGATCTTCCGAGGCAGGGCATGAACCAGGAAAGTGTGTCCGGCCAGAGGGATCGAGCGTGTTGGGTTATGTGGTGCACCCCTGCAGGGAAGTTTATCTATTCGAATAGTTGTGTCCCTCGGTAAAAGGACGACCCGGAGTTGTACCTTGACCTTATGGCAACTAGAACCGGATACTTAATAAAACACACCCAAACAAGTTCCATAGACAACCCGATGATCGCTTTTCCACAGGGCGACGAGAGGAGGATTGCCGGGTAGGATTATGCTATGCGATGCTACTTGGAGGACTTCAATCTACTCTCTTCTACATGCTGCAAGACGGAGGCTGCCAGAAGCATAGTCTTCGATAGGACTAACTATCCCCCTCTTATTCTGGCATTCTGCAGTTCAGTCCATCAATATTGCCTTTTTACACATATACCCATGCATATGTAGTGTAGATCCTTGCTTGCGAGTACTTTGGATGAGTACTCACGGTTGCTTTGCTTCCTCTTTTCCCCCTCTTTCCTTTTCTTCTCGGATGCCGCAACCATACGTTGGAGCCCAGGATCCAGACGCCACCGTCGACGACGACTCCTACTACACTGGAGGTGCCTACTACTACGTGCAGGCCGCTGTCGACGCCCATGAGCAGTTTAGGAGGATCCCAAGCAGGAGGCCTGCACCTCTTTCGATCTGTATCCCAGTTTGTGCTAGCCATCTTATGGCAACTTGTTTAATTAACTTATGTCTATACTCAGATATTGCTGCTTCCTCTGACTCGTTTATGTTTGGGCACTTGTATTCGAGCCCTCGAGGCCCCTGGCTTGTAATATGATGCTTGTATGACTTATTTTACTTTTAGAGTTGTGTTGTGATATCTTCCTGTGAGTCCCTGATCTTGATCGTACACGTTTGCGTGCATGATTAGTGTATGATTGAATCGGGGGCGTCACAACATGAAGGAGAACACCCATAAATATTATTACTCATGTCACATGAAATAGTCTGAGTCAGTACCATTTGTATGTTGCGCTACAGATGTGTCAAAATCCAGTGTTATATTACTTAGAGCCGTCATCGAAGAATCATGAGCATCATCAACATGTAGCAATTTTGAACCATCTGTAGAGTTGTAATCAGGATGAATACAAGACAAATGAATCAAAGGAGACATAGGAAGTAGCCAACATTCTCAGCAATAAGAACCCAAACATCGTACCTAGTTCGGTCATTGAACTATCGTCAACATTATCAGCTACGGGAGTGTTGCATGCATTGTATTCTTCAACAATTTCACCGCTTGTAAGGACTGCAACACAAAATGCATACAGATTGTGCCTGTCAAAAATGGACATTAGGCAACACTTCTCAGTAATATCCACACCGAATTTTACCTGGTTCTGTCGCGTAAATATTGTCGAAATTTTCAGATACGGGCAAGATGTTTGGGTTGTATTCTTCATCATTTACCCCTTTCGTAAGGCATGCAACACAATTTATTGTCAGAAAAGCACGTAACGCATGTGTACAAATTTATGTTAGAGTGCATCATGCCTGTAGTTACGTCCTCTTCTGGTTCTTGTTCACCGGCCGTACTTTTTGAATTCCCCATACGCACCTAAGGTACCAAAAAGATCCCTGTCATGAATGACCATTGCTTGATGGCAAGAATATTTGAAATAGCGGATGTTTAGCCAAGCCAACTATAATTGATGATGAACTCCTTTTTGTTTAATATACTCATTTTTGTGAGTGAGCCTTAATGTTTTTTAGCATCACACTGTCTAAGCATGTCTTTATCTACTGATGTTGGACATCTAAGGGACACTTGAGGCAAACCAGTGATGCTCCCTAAATGCAAATACTCACCAACACCAGAAAGGTCTTGATGTGGATCTTCGAGATGACAGTCTTGCAGTGATTCTTCACGACACAAAGAAGGTGAGTGTTCTTATTTGATGTACATGATTGATATGCATTTAGTTTTTGGCTAAGCTGATTGATATGCATTTAGTTTTTGATGTACACGATCAATATGATCATTTGCTGTCATTTGTACAAGACATCTTACTTGCATTTGACTTGCAGTGTTATCACAGTTTATCACAGTTTAGATTGGCTACAGTTTTGGATGTCCACAAACTGAACAAACAAAAGGCACAAATGATATTTACTGGTATCCAGGATGTGCTGTCTGATAATATAAGCGATCTGGCCCACTTGGCTAAGTAATTAGGACAGTTTAGTTACTTGATCAGACTCTATATCATGCAGAATTTGGAAGCAGGCTTAGAAAAATACCACCAAGCTTGAAATTATAAAAAGAGGCAATTAATAAATTCCTGTCTTAATTTTAGGCTTATACCAGGAATCTTGAAGAGGCAATTTTAGTCGGTAGTGTGCTTACAAATTTCAAATTGTATGATCATATTGCTGTTCGGTGATTCTCTCCATAATTGTGTCTGCTATTTTTTTTAGAATTTTCTAGCTCTGGTGGTCGCGCCTCCGAGGACGCCGGCGGAGGAGACATGTGCAAATTACAGGACATCCGCCTTGACTAGCTGATGGACCTAGGCCTCGACGAGACGCCGAACATCGACCTACCTCTGGTTTTCATGGTACGGTCCCTTACCCTCTCCATCAAACTCGCCCGCTACAGCTGGAACATTAGGAGCTATTGGAAGAATGCAGCCATCACATCTCACGCAATTGGAAGAATTAATGCTATTTTATACTAAAAAAATGAAGCTATGTCAGGGGTAGTAGATACAAAGTCCATTGTCTACAGCGTATAAACCGGAGGCCGTGATTCGGTTTCAACATATACACTTATTTGGTCATACAATCAAAAAAAATAGCATTTAACATGCCCTGATTCACACCCCCATGTGAATAAGTATATGACAGAAATTTCAAAGTTTCGTCTCAGTTAGTACCCATCTTTCTCCATGAAAATACCTCCTGTAATGACTATCTTTCTACATTAGATCTTTCTCCATGAAAATACCAATCTTTCTACATCATAATTTATATATTGTTTCAACATTAGATTTTGTACTTACACATGCAGCCATATATTATAATTCTCCCATGGCTCTCTTCGTTTGTGATAATGAAATGCCACAAAGTTAATCTACTATCCCAACTCAGATTCGGTTAGAAAATGTCTAAGTGAATTGCCACTGCAAAAGTCTACTATGTCATGCCAGATTCAGTTACAAAATGACTAATTGAAATGCCAATAAGCACCATCAGAAGTTAGAAATCAGTTTTCTGAATATTGATGCAGTGTGCCTATAGAATGCTACTATTGAAGAAGTATTCTGAATATTGGTATCTGTATTGTTTTGCATCCACCTGTGAAATCTTACGGATGGTTTGCATGCATGCCTACTTATGTTGACGCCATGTAATTTGCATCTACTTTTTATCACACCCCTCTGTTTTCTCTTACTGATGCGTAGCATGCCTGCCGGCCTCTGTTTTTACTGTAACAGGTTACAGAAGTGCAGTCACAGGCACTGGCAATTAAATTGTCTAACTGATGTGTGCTGGGCCTCATATTCCTGGCGTATGAGAGGTGTTGGCTCTTAGTATAAAACTGGCTTTATGTGATGTGATGCAATGTCTGTTAGGAGTAAACTGCGATGGCCATTGTGAAAGCACTACCAACTGAGATGTGATGGTTGTATGAGATGCGATGGGTGTATGAGATGTGATGGTTGTATGAGGTGTGATGGCTGTATGAAACTGGACATGTTCTCGAACACGATCAAATAATACCTATGTATAGGCGGCGTCTCCTCGGCGGCGGATCCTGGACGTGTTTGGCGGCGGTGGATCAATGCATCGGGGTGCGCGTCCAGATGGGGATCTCTGGATCGGCTTTCGGCTTGAGAAGGGCAGCGGGTTCGTTGTGCGAGTGGGGCGCCTTTGATGTGAGACCGAGGGCGGCGGCGAAGGGATGAAGGGCGGCGGCGGCGAAGGGATGAAGGCGGCGACGAACGAGGGCAGGGAGTCTAGCGTGCGAGTCGTTCTCGCTCGAGGGCAGGTGACGTCCCTCGTACGTGTGGGTTTTTTTTCATAGGTTTTTTTTCGTAGGTTTTTTATCGTCGTAGATTTTTTCTTCGTCGCTTGTCTCGGGCGCGATCGGTGGTTAAGACCTGAAGAGCGGGGTGCTGGTGGAGGACTCGGTACGTGGTTTTTTCGGTTAGTGGCGGGTCTGCGTGAGGTGGGAGGAGGTACCAAAATAGGTACAAAAAACCGGGTGAGGCAGGACGAAAATAAACCTGAAGCGGAGACTACCAACTGAGACATTAGGAGTAGAGATTGGCGAAGAAGGAGAGGGGAAGGTGGAGGGAAGGCCGCCGGCGGGCTAGGGTTACGTCTCTTGAGTCACCCCTACTGGAGCGATGCAGGGGCCGAGTTTGTTCACCCTTACCTTTGGACTGCTCGCTTTCCATCATGCCCCTGGTTCCATCTCTTATTTGATTGTCACTGATGTCAACTGTCAATGAATGCATGAATAAAATGGGTGTTGAATGTGAGAAGCAAAACTGGAGTCAGAAGTGTAACAACACACGGGCATTGATCGTGAATATAACACCATTTCTGACACCCAGGGCCCGGCCTGCCTATGGGCCCCACCCGCCGCGCGGCACCACCCACAAGCCGGTACATGCAAGCGATACCTACGAGGAGGAGGCGTCCACGTACCATTCTTCGTCCGGGTGCACGGAGACACGTCGCTTTTGCCACGCGGCGCCCTCCCAGTCGCCCAGCCCTTCCTGCCCTCGTGCGCCATTGGCCCATGCGTGCGCCGCGCGCGCGGCCACCACGCGGGCCCGCGCTGTCAGTGAGACGGCGTCCTCGCGCGCCGACGCCACTCCGCGCCTTTATCAAGGCGCGCCTCGCGCTCGCTATCCATCAGGGGGTTTTTGGTTGCCAGGGTTCGGAGTTCGGTACACAGATCGGAAGGGTCTAGAAGCTTCTGGTGGTGACGATGGCGGTCCTCGCGAGGTCGGCCGCCGCCGTGGCTGCGCTCGCGCTCGCGCTGCTCGTGTCGGCCGTCGCCGGCGAGGTCTTCTTCCAGGAGAAGTTCGACGGTGAGCCGCCCTTAGATCGCAA
>NC_041389.1:688028597-688073078 GCF_002162155.2 Triticum dicoccoides | reverse complement strand
CTTGTAAGTCGTTTTGTGCCTGAATTCTCTCCGTGAATTGTGCCTGACAACCATAAACACAGATGGATGGGAGGATCGGTGGGTCAAGTCGGAGTGGAAGAAGGAGGACAACACGGCCGGCGAGTGGAACCACACCTCCGGCAAATGGAACGGAGACGCCGACGACAAAGGTAATTTTCGTCGCCGGATTTCGTTTTGTTCTGTTCTGTTCTGATCGGCGGCGAACGGGGGACTGAATCGCTCTGTTTCCGCAGGCATCCAGACGTCGGAGGACTACAGGTTCTACGCCATCTCGGCGCAGTACCCGGAGTTCAGCAACAAGGACAAGACCCTGGTGCTGCAGTTCTCCGTCAAGCACGAGCAGGACCTCGACTGCGGCGGCGGCTACATCAAGCTCGTCCCCGCCGACGTCGACCAGAAGAAGTTCGGCGGTGAGACCCCATACAGGTTCGTTGTCGTTGGTTCAGTCCATCTCCGATCTGTTTTAAACTTTTAATGGCTGGTTGATCATTCATGCCCTGGTTTGATTCGAATCGCAGCATCATGTTCGGGCCGGACATCTGCGGGTACGCCACCAAGAAGGTGCACGCGATCCTCACCAAGAACGGCAAGAACCATCTGATCAAGAAGGAGGTGCCCTGCGAGACGGACCAACTCACGCACGTCTACACCTTGATCCTCCGGCCCGACGCCACGTACAGCATCCTCATCGACAACGTCGAGAAGCAGTCCGGCAGCGTCTACGATGACTGGGACATCCTTCCTGCCAAGAAGAAGAGGGATCCTAATGCCAAGAAGGTGAGGTTCAGAGATAATCCGTCGTTGGTAGCCATGGTTATGGTGTTTTTGTGACAGATGTGATAAGTCGTTAATATAACATTGTGTGCTGATGGTTGCAGCCAGAGGACTGGGAGGACGAGGAGTTCCTTCCTGACCCCGAGGACAAGAAGCCAGAGGTAGCTTTCCCTTTGTTGCTGCACAATTTGGATGATAATAATGTTGTAGCATGAGTATTGATTTTGGCCAATGCCATAATACTGAGCTAAGCCGAACTGTTCATTATATTCTGTGTTGTGTCTCACAAATCTACGGATGCAAAGTGTCCATTAGACAATCCTAACTGCACAACATGAGTTTCCACATTCTTGTTATAAACTGTTGTTTGTCTTTGATGCTTTGCCTCTAGTGGTTTCCTGTCTGACTCAGATTGTTTGCAGGGGTATGATGACATTCCCAAGGAAATCACTGAACCTGATGCAACGAAGGTGCACATTTCCCCATTCTTAAAACAGTTTTACTTTGTGTTCTGTTGCCTCTTGTATGCAATTTCTCACATTGGTCAATATTACATACATGGCAGCCTGAGGACTGGGATGATGAGGAAGATGGTGAATGGACAGCTCCAACCATCCCAAACCCGGAGTACAAGGGACCATGGATCCAAAAGGTATAACTATGACAGCATGACTAGTTACTTAATTGTTCTAGACAGGTAGCAATGTGCATTATAAGTTCTGACATGAGACTGTATTCAGAAAATCAAGAACCCTAATTTCAAGGGAAAATGGAAGGCACCTTTGATCGACAACCCAGGTAAACTGAGCTTGCCCACTGTTGTACATTCAGATTAACTGCTGTGCAGTTATCTTTTTTGCTCAACTAATTCAGTGAAACATCAAAGCTCATATGATCTTCTTTTCCTTTGTTCGTGCAGAGTACAAGGACGATCCTTACATCTACGCTTTTGACAGCCTGAAGCACATTGGCATTGAGCTGTGGCAGGTTAGTGCTTCACAAGTTCTGTGAAGCATGGTTAGCATAGCACATTGTGAAGCTTTTGTTGGGACCACTGATATTGATTTCTCCTTCGACCGGCACTAGGTTAAATCAGGAACTCTGTTCGACAACATCCTGATCACTGATGACCCCGAGTACGCCAAGAAGTTCGCGGAGGAGACCTGGGGCAAGCACAAGGATGTATGCCATCTTATCACGAGCAGTTTAAGTTTTGTTTCATTTTCAGTTTTGTTTCGTTTTAGATGTTTGATGTAGAGAGCTAAGTCAATGACTCTCTAACTTGCAGGCTGAGAAGGCCGCCTTTGATGAGGCCGAGAAGAAGAGGCTTGAGGAGGTATATATGCAAACATCTTCTGTTTGTTATACTGCCTTCTACGCTAAATCCAGTACTAACTACTCTGTTTTCTCCTTGTCAGGAATCCGCAAACGCTAAGACCGAAGACAATGACGATGCAGCTGATGTAAGCTGCAAATGAATTTAATTTTATCCTCAACGTTTCTAACTGCTTATATGATGTGTCTCATCTTAACACAAAACTACATTCTCTTACCTGTGGCAGGAGGATGAGGGCAAAGCTGCCGGCGCCAGCGATGAGGAGAACAAGGATGCCTCCGGCGATGAGGAAATTAGCAAGGATGCTTCTTCTTCTTCCGACAAGAAGGACGAGCTTTAGAGTGTGGCAGGCAGGCTCTGTATCTAAACTTTTTCCTCTTGAGGCAGTAGAGCTTCCCATCCAGCAATTAGAAGAACATTTTCTCTGAAAGATGACAGAAGAAGTAATGCAATCTCGGCTCTTGTAATTTGTTATGTGTTTTTTGTCGGACATAGGAAATATAGCGTAGTCATGAATCTATCTCGGTGCCTCATCGCGTTTTTTTTGGAGCATCCTGGTGGAGGTCAACCTTCTACTCCCTCTGTCCCTTAATATAAGACGTTTTCCGACATTAGTCTAGTGCTAAAAAATGTCTTATATTATGGGACGGAGGGAGTAATTAAGTACAGAAGATATAATTTACCTGTCAAAAAAAGCAGAAGAAATAATTCAGCTAAAAAATAGAAGACGAACTGTCCACTTAATAAAGTTAACTTATTGAGAGAAACAGGACCCACAAAAAAAGCCAAAGTGCTTGCAGCACAATAGGTTCATCCTACTCATCAACGGCCTGATTTAGAGGGAAGGAAGAGTCTCAAGCAAGCCCTAAATGTTTTTGCCTCGTTTCAGAAAATTTTGAAATTGTTTTTTCAAGAGAAAAAAAATGATGATCACTGTCTTAAACCCATACCCAATTCCAAACTACCCGTGTATGTCGCTGTAGTTTTCTGATTGAAGACACTGCAGCTCAGCAGTTTTCAGCAAAACTATATTGTTATGTTCCAGAAGAGATGTGCAAACTACAGTAGAAATGTTGATTTGGAAGATAAACACTACCTGTCTCGAATGGCCAGCCTCTTCGAATTAGCTATGCATGCTACTACTAGTATATAGTTAAACCAAGCACGAACAGAAAACTGCTGGCAAGAGTAGGAAAAACAGATTCATACAGAGAGGGGAAAAAGTACTGTTTTCTTGCAACTGATGAGATATGCCTACGATGTTTATCCCATTTTTTGAAGATGAAATGTTCTTCACATAATAGAAACATTGTCGTATAGAACAACAAAGAGACTCTGAACCGTTCCAGTGCTAAGGCATCATCGTACAACTATCAGGTTTAGCAGTTACAAATAGTTTCTCAAGTCCTAGTTGCGACGCTGTCTTCAGAACAAGTCTTCAACATCATTCACTACTTCACTTCTTCTTGTCAATGTTTGATCTGGAATCTAAACTACAATACCATGAAAAGAAGTGTTTCCCGACTGCGGAGAAAAAAAGGATCCTACTCACGGCACTGATGACTGACCATCAGAGTAGCACTAAGCAACACACAACAGATTGAGATGTTAGTATGCCAGATATATATGGAAAGCTTAACTCCTCCAAAAGGCATGTATGCTAGCAGAATGGACTGAGACAAGATGTAATACATTTATACATATGAATTTCACATAAAAAGCAACATTCACACATGCACAAGAACATGCAAAATTGTTTACACAACCCTCCAAGACTAATGCAAAGCCAGTTGCTTCAAAGCAAAGGGCGAAACAATGGCAGTCTTTTCAGAGCATTGATTGGTATACAAGTAGCTACTTTGTTAATTACTCTATTTGTCAAACAGCCGATGTGTCTGAACTACTGTTTTCTCCCCCCTCACCACTTGCCTCCTCATAAGGTTTCAACGCCAGCAGATTCTGGTTCTCGCGTCGGGGCACAGGAGTGTAGAAGCCGACAACTGGAATCAGATTGCAGAAGCCACGATCATCCGGCACCTCCGTCACCAACCCTAATTGCAGATCGATTGTGAAGAGGCTATCAATCGTGTCAACGAAAATGACTTGCGCTTCCTCAGTAAAGCCCAGCACGGTCACTCTATAATTTATACCCGGGACCAAGAGATCGCTAGCTGGAAGCAAATTCTCCAAGCAGAAGATGCAGTTCACTACCCATGGTGCATCAGTGGTCGCCTTCCTTGTCCACAGTTTGAGGCGGAGGAGGCAGGCCGGGTCGTCGGGCGGGAGGCGGAGGAGGATCTCTTCGACGAGCTCGTCCGGGATCGCCAGCGGCGAGGCGCGGCGGCGCTGCGGTGGCGGTGCTGATGCCATGGTGGTCGCCGGGTTTGGGTTTGTCGTCTGTGGGGAGGAGCTTCGGTACATCTGCAGGATTGTTATCAATTTATAATTTCTACGGGGTTCGTCTACGGGCCGGACCACGATGGGGACGGGAGGTCCATTTTGAGTCGGACCAGGATCGCTAGTTTTTTCTTTTTCTGTTTCTCAAAAAACAAACTACTTATTTTTCTTTTTAATAATATCTATAAAATTCAATTTCATATACTTACCTAACTCAACCTTTTTCAAACACAATACAGAAGCAAGCGCTCGTACATACGCGCATACACTTACCTTTATGAACGCATACACGCATCCTATGAGCACCTTCGAGCTGACATATCGTCTTGAGATTTTACGAAGTCATCGTAGGCGTCTCGCAGTCAATGAGAACGTCTCCTCTCACTGAACGCGCATCGCTAAAAATCCTGAAATAAATCTAAGATAAATGCGAGCACCAGGACTTGAAACCTGGTGGACTGAGAATACCACTGTCCTCATAACCATCCAGCCACATGTTGGTCCGCCTCGTCTAACTCAACTTGAGATAGCTGAGAGCTCATCATCCATCTGGCAATTAGACCCAAGCTTAAAGCAGCTGTGTGGTACCACGTTTTCCCCTTGTACAACACCGAGGCGCGGGGTTTTGAAACCGAGCACTCGTCTAATTCAAAAATTTCAAGTAAATATAGGCAAGAGCAAAATAAAAGTCTTACAAAGAATGAAACAGTGTTTCTCGCAACTAATGAATCATGTAGACAATAATTATCACAGTTCTTCCGCATTGAAGTAAAAAAATCTTTACAATCCTCAATGTCTGTTCATCACCAAGGCACGGCGTTTTGGCTCTCGGGTGTGCACCCGAGGTGAACAGTAAATTTGTTTAAAATAGAAAAAAGAATTTAAAAACATTTTTTTGTGATGCTAGATGCTCATGCGCGTGAAGTTTGTGCCAAATCTTGTGGAGTTTGTACATTTCAGTAGCTCTTAGCAAAAAAAACAACAACAAATTTTAGGGTTGTAAGAAAGCTTAGTGTTCACTTACTGTTTTGATCGATTTCGTCTTTTTTGCATTGAGCTGCTTAGATGTCCGAACAAGCTGCAATTTGGCAAAGACATCACGCATTGGAATATCTTCAATCTAAGAAAATTCAGATTTTTTAAAATGATTTAGTACTTTTTTTTAAGTTACTCTTCTCCGGGTGTAGATGAACCCGGGATCGAATTTATTATCCGAGAGAAAAGATATTTTTCTACTAAGAAAGTAGTACTATATCTTAACTAAGGTAATGCAAACATTCCTTTTCGTTTACATCTCTTCCAAATGAGCAGTTTAACCTACCATTTTGCTAAGCTAAGATAGTACCGTTGTAGGAGTATGTATGTTTTTTTTTTTGAGACAATCTCGCATGCTTTATTCATCGCCCATAATGTTTACATGAAGAAAATCAAGGTCTCCTGGTTGTCCTAGCCATACATGACGACCAAAATTTAAAGACAAAGCATATCTAGCGAGATTGTGAGCCTCGAAATTCGAGCTCCTGAACTCATGAACTACTTTATATGAAGAGAAAGCGTTTGCACGAAGTATTATTTCATGCACAATAGCTCCATAGCCAGCCGCCGAGTTCTTCTGGACATCTTCAACCACCCTCTTGCAATCTGTAGCGATTTGAATGGAGTTCTCATATAGATCCTCAGCCAGAGATTGGCCTTCCCTTACTGCTATTGCCTCTAGTGTGCTCACATCTGTGATGAACTCCAGTTTTAAGATCAAAGCACCCAAGAAACTTCCCCTGTGGTCACGGCACACTGCTCCCACGGCACCAAAATCCCCTTGCATGGACACTACCGCATCCACATTCATCTTTGCATGACCCTCTGGCGGAGGCATCCAAGTGTGCTGCCCCAAGCTAGCTCGCTTCGTAACACTGCCAGCTCCTCTATCGATCATCTCCAAGTCCCTAAAAAGAAGAGTATGAAAGAGTTTGTAGTAAATGGACTATCAAAGATCTCTTCATGTATAGCTCTCCTTCTTGCTCGCCAGACTGCCCAAAGTGTCACTACCATCCATATGAAATCCCCCTGCGGCAATGATTCATGCAATGTGAAAATCCAGTTTTTTGCATCCAAAGAAAGATTATCCAGCATGGTCTCCACTGTCTCCTCCGAACAAAGTGACCATACACTCCTGGCCATCACGCAATCTACTAGTGCATGCTTCCAGTCATCTTGCGCAGAACAAAAAGCGCACACCGTCGTAGTAGACATATTCCGGTGGTGTAGCACCCCGGCTGTTAGAATTGTTTCATGGCATAGTCTCCATAAGAATACCTTGATTTCAGATGGAACCTTAATGCGCCACAGGGACGTCCAAGCTTCTTCTTCTTCTGCCTTGTTTGAGTGTCCGCCGACCGGTTGCAGTAATGCTTCACCTTGCAGTTTCATTTTCAACAAAAGTTTGTAGACTGACCTTACTGAAAAAACGCCTCGTTCGTCCTCTCCCCAAGCCCAAAAATCATCGACTCTTCTAGTACACAACGGGATTTTGAGTATCACATTTGCATCAACCGGCAGAAAAGTCGCACGAACCTTGTCCTCCTTCCACTTAGCCGAGGTTGGGTCAATAAGTTCAGCAACACGTGCTGGTCTATCCACTGCCAAACACGCTATTGGTCTCATTAGGCCCGATCGGGGGAGCCAGTTTTGGTCCCAGATTCGTGTCTCCTCTCCTGTTCCGATCCTCCGAATCAAACCGTGCACTAGAGCTCCTCTCCCTTCTATGATAGATATCCATATTTGCGAGGGCCTGCTGCCTAGCTCGACCTCAAGAAAGGACGAGGCAGGGTAATACTTGGCTTGCAAAATCCTGGCACTTAATGTAGAGGGAGTGTGTATAATCCGCCAAGCTTGTCTAGCCAGTAAAGAGAGGTTAAAGAGATCAATATCTCGAAAGCCAAGTCCTCCCAAATACTTTGGTTTACTGCATACATCCCAAGATATCCAGCATGGTTTCCTTTTCCCTCTTTTACTTCCCCACCAGAATTGCCTGATCGGCGATGTGATACTTTCACAAATACCTCTAGGGAGCCTGAAACATGACATAGAATATACGAGTATAGCCTGAGCCACTGCCTTGATTAACACCTCCTTCCTCGCATATGAAAAAAGTTTCTCCATCCATCCTTTAATTTTCTCCCACACCCTGTCCTTTAGATACTTGAAAGTACCATTCTTTGCCTGCCCAACATCCGTTGGCATCCCTAGATACCGATCAGTAAGCTGCTCATCATAAACCTGCAAAGTGTTTTTGATCCCGTCCCGTGTCACCTGTGGACAACCTTTGCTAAAGAAAATTGATGACTTCTCATTATTCACTCGTTGCCCCGATGCATTGCAGTATGTGTCCAACAGGTTTGACACCACTTCTGCCCCTTCTGTACTCGCCTTGAACAGCAACACGCTATCATCAGCGAAAAGCAAGTGGTTAACAACCGGAGCTGTCGGTGCCACCTGGACTCCTGTGAAAGCTGACGACTGAGGAACTGATTTCAGTAGGCACGAAAGGCCCTCCGCTACTATCAAAAAGAGATAAGGGGAAATAGGATCTCCCTGTTGAATACCTCTGCTAGGTTTGAACTCCTCCAACTTTTCTCCATTAAACATGACCAAAAAAGAAACTGACTTGATCATATTCATTACCACATTAATCCACTGTTGAGCAAAACCGAGTCTCTCCATCATTGCTTGGAGATAATCCCACTCCATCCTGTCATAGGCTTTCATCATATCCAATTTAAGGGCACATTGGCTATTCTTCTTGGATTTACTCCCCTTCATAAAATGCAGACATTCATATGCCATGATTATATTATCACTTATCAATCTGCCAGGCACAAACACCGATTGTTCCTCTGAGATGATCTCTGGCAGTATTTGCTTCAGCCTGTTTGCAATCACCTTCGAAGCAATTTTATACAATACATTGCACAAACTTATAGGCCTGAACTGAGTTAACAAGGTTGGGCTCATTACCTTTGGTATAAGAACCAAGAAAGTATCATTGATACACTCTGCATCTTCCTCCGCTCTTACTATCCGGAGAACAGCCTTTGCAACTTCTGCTCTACACACATCCCAATGGCATTGATAAAAGTGAGCTGGAAAGCCATCCGGACCCGGGGATTTCGTGGGAAACATCTGAAAAAGAGCGGATTTGACCTCCTCATCCGAAGAATCTTCACAAAGAATGTCATTCATCTCCGGGGTAACCTTCCTTGGAACATGGCAAAGGACAGCCTCCATGTCCGTCACCCCCTTTGTTGTGTACAGATTCTTGTAAAAAAAGCGTGATCATCTCCTTTAATTCCTCCGGATCATCCACTTGTACCCCTAGTGAACTCATCAGGGCCTTTATCATGTTCTTTTTTCTCCTCATGCTCGCTCTCATATGAAAAAAAATTCGTGTTCTTATCTCCCGCCGAAAGCCACTCTATCCTTGATCGATGTCTCCATAATAATTCCTCTCTATGGTATAGTTCCACCAACCTCTCATTCACCTTCTTCTCCTTGTGGCTTGGGCCCGAACGCCCCTGTGCATTGCGCAACTGCTCAAGCTTCTGTTTTAACTCCTTGATCTCCCTGTGAACTGACCTGAAGGTCCATCTGTCCCATCTCCTCAAATCATTTGAAAGATCGGCTAGCTTGAGTTTTAGATCCTCCACTCTTTCCCCATCCAAAGATGCCGCCCAGGAAGTAGCAATAGTGCTCTTCAAGTCCTCATGGGTCTCCCAGGCAACTTCATAGCGAAATTTTTTGTCCTGTACCTTATCCCGCTTCGCGGCCGGGTGGAGCTCTAACTGGATCGGGCCATGGTCCGATGTCGCTGCTGTTAGGTGGTTAAGATATGCCGATGGGAATAGAGCACACCAATCAGTCGACCCGAACGCCCTGTCTAACCTTACTCTTGTGAAAGAACCACCCGACACCTTCTTCTCAAAAGTCCAGAATCTTCCTTTATAGCCAATGTCCACCAACATGCAAGTATAAACCATATCCCTAAAATCTTGAATCTGAGCATTATTCCTCTCTCCAACCCCCTCATGTTCTTCTAGACGTAAAACCTCGTTGAAATCTCCAATACAGAGCCATGGGAGAGTGCTCAAACTTCCTATGTTTCTCATAGTGTCCCAAGTCTGATGTCTCAAGTGAGTTTGAGCCTCACCATACACCAAAGATAGCCTCCACGGGTCAAAACCCGGGTCACGCACCTCGCAATCCAAATGATAGTCAGAATAGCCAGCAATATCAATATTTATTGTATTATTCCAAAACAAACCGATGCCTTTGCTTCTTCCAACACTGCTTACGGCATAACCTTTATCAAAACCAATTGAAGTAGCTAGACTTTCTACCCTAACTTTGTCGATTTGAGTTTGTAGAATACAAAGTAAGGTAGGGGAAAAATTCTTCACGATCTCGCGAAGTTCACGAACTGTCGAGGCTTTGCCCGCACCTCGACAGTTCCAACAAATGATACTCATTGTTCCCGGCGGTACTCCTCACTGGAGCCCGCCAATGCTGCATTGTTTGCTTCGTTTCCTCCTTCCTTTCTATCCCCTTCCCCTTCAAAACCCTGCATTCCCATGCTGTCCAACTTCCTTCCCTGGCCTTCACCTTCCTTTGGTCTCTTCACTTTTTTCCTCGGAGAAACATACACTGAGGGCATCGGAGGCACCCCCGACGGCTTCTCCCTCACCACCATCGCTGTGGACACAATTTCTGCTGCTACAACCCCTCCTTTTTCCACTGTTGGCTCGGGTAACATAGTTGCCGTGTTGTCAGCCGAGAGACACTTGAGCGAGACTCCAACTGGTCCATTAACCCCCTCCATAGATATGTTCATTCACCTCCCATCCAGCACTTCTGATCCTCCATTATTACCACTCACGGGGGCTTTATTTTTTCCTCCATCTTGATTCAGAGGCTGCGACTGCCGCTGCAAATCATACTGGTTTGTCTGCGTAGTCTCCCGTCCTCCTTGTGGTCCGTTCGACCCCGATAATTCTCCATGGGGCTGCGGTGGCCGGGCGTTGAAGCGCCAGCTCTGGTTTGGGTTATAATGTTCCCCGCCCCTGCCGCGTCCCCCCCTTGCAAAGCTTCCTCTCCCTCTCTGTGATTGAGCAAAACCTCGCCCCAGAGCTCGAACTCTAACATTATCTGCAAATAAAAAGTCTCCCCACTCAAAAGCAGCTTCGTCATGCAACCCGTCGCCGCACTCCTCATGCCAATGCTCGAACTCTCCACAATTGTAACAGAAAATCGACAATTTCTCATACTTGACTGGATACCTGAGCCTCTCCTCGCCCTTTTTTCATGTGACAAACCTTTTGATCTTTGCGTTAACATCAATCTTGATCCTCACTCTCATGAATTCACCAAAGAATCCGGCCAGCAGCTTTAGCTGTGTCTCTACCACCTCGCCGATCCTCGACGCTAGCCCCTTAACTGCCGGCTCGATCAAGTAATTATCTGGAAGGCGATGGATCTTAGCCTATACCTCAATTCTATCCATCTTGAACGAATTAGGGTTTTTGAATCCATCATATTCCTCTAAGATCACGGCCTGGTCCCTGAACAACCATGGTCCTTCGTGCATAGCTTTCTTCCAATCTGCGAGGCATCCAAACTGCGCCGAAAACAAGTTCTCCTTAATCTTCCTCCATGCTACCGGCTTAGCCGGGTTCCAGGCCGCCCTCATGTCGCCATACAATGCGTTAGGGCTAAAAGTTTTTTGGGTATGCACCCTCGCAATCGCCAGCCACTTCGCCGGCTCCAGTAGATCTGGTAGCTCCTCCTTCCACACAAAATCATCCTCTTCCTCCTCCTGCAGGGTAAGGCGGGCTAGTAGATCCTCAGCCGACTCCTTACCCTTCTCCCTCTGCGTGCCCCTGTCCTCTGACATCGTCTCGATCCGATCTGCCAACGCAACCAGCGCTTCCCCAAACACGATCTGCCCCCCGTCCAAGGCCGGGAAGGATCGCTCGGATCCCCCTTTGTCAGCCCGAGTCGGGAGGTTCCGCCACGATCGAGGACGGTGCCGCAGAAAAAGATTCCGACGAGGATCGCCGGAAGACGTCTAAACCCTAGCGTGTCGCCTAGGGGACTGTGGCTCCAATAATCTCAGCTTTGCGCAGGCTACCAAAGAGCCTAAATTTTAAAATAATAGTAGAAGAACATATTTATAAACTTTAAAAATAGCATATGGATACTTATAGATATTTACTATGTATATTTTACAAATATTTTTTATTTTCAGGCTACACAAAAGACCAATTTCTCTCCAAAATGACAAAAAATAAGCCTAGTTTGATCCACATATTTATTTTTAGTGTAGCCCCTATATAAAAATATATATATGAAAATTAGTAATCATATACTACTAGACATCTATATGAACATGTCTTTTTTAGAAACTTTTGGAATATAAAATTATCTATACTTACTTATAAAAGATCAAACTTACTCTTCTCTAAACGCACCCCACAAATGGACACAAAGTCATTATCACCACAGGATTAGCCCTGCTAAACTCAATCTAACTCTTAATTTAATTTAATAATCCATCCCTTGTGTGCATTTAGTAATTTAGGTTGACTGGCCATATTCCACCGTAGAGGAGCTCCAAGCCCCACGCCGGCAACCCCTGCAATCACGCAAACACGCAAAAAAAATAAAAGAAACTGTCCGTCATCACCGAAACAACGTAGAGGAGGAGGATTCTTCGATCTTGACCGCCGGCGGTGATGGATTTCTCAGGCAGGGTCAGCGGGGACGGAGCATAGTGAAGCTGTCGGAGATGTATTGGAGCGCGCGGAGGCTTCTGCTCTTGGCCCACGTCGAGCGGCTCGCCTCGATGCCGCTCGTCGGGGCGGCAGACCCGGCGGGAGTTGATGGGTGTGGAGGGAGCTGGGGATCCAGTGCGTGTGCGCGCTCCATCTCCGCAAGGGCCAGCTTGATCTCTGGAAGAGGTGAGTATGCTCTTCGATGAGCCTGGGCAATGCCTTTGAATCATGACATGCAATTTGATCCAACAATTAGCAATCTAACCATGGCATTTAAGTATTATTTAATGAAGAATGGTTGGAGCTAGCTCCGCCCTTGATTCCTTTGTAGATTGATCCGGTGTCATGCTTGTTTGTGGTTGTAGCAGGTTTGGTCCAACATGCACTAGTAGAAACCAGGGCTTTGGTTTAGGCCGAGCCAGCCCATTAGTCCCGGTTCAGCCCAGAACCGGGACCCATGGGGCATAGGTTCTGGTTGGTGAGGCCAGGGGGCCGGTCGAGCCATCGTGGGGCATTGGTTCTGGTTCATCTGGCACCTTTTCTCCAGTTCGAGGCTCGAACCGGGACCAATATGCCTCGCTCCTGACACATCATCATTGGTCCTGGTTGGTGGCTTGAACCGGAACCAAAGGGTGTCCTTTAGTCCCGGTTCCAAGCACGAACAGGGATCAATGATGTGCCTATATATGCCCCCTCGCCGGCGAGCAGAGCACTCTACACAGCTCTGTTTTTTCTGGCTGACGAGGGGAGGGCTTTGTGGTGTTTTAGCTCACCTCCTATGCACATGAGGTGTTCGATGGAATGCCCGAGCCACACTACTTAAGCTTTCTCCTCTTCAAACTCGACCTCCAAGCTCCATTTTCATCAATATTTGTCTAGGTTTAGCGGTCCATCACATCCCGTCCCCGTCTTCACCGTCGTTGATCGCCCGCGCCGATCTCGTCACCGGCACCACCGTGGTGAGCCTCTTGTTCTTATCTTCTTTCTGAAAGGAAAAAAATTCACACTTGTATGTTTAGATAGGTACTTGTATATTTTTCTTACTTTTATTATTGCTTTTTATTATATAGTGCGATGGTTTTGGTATCCGCCCCTGTCGGCACTCGTCCTGTCTATAATTTGGATGTGGTATATATTATCTTTTATAACTATTTGGTTCATTTATTGTTTATGACTATTATGCCGACCAACGTGACATAGATCTTATTTATCTAGGAGGTATGTGAACCGGAAATTCAAACTGACCCCATTGTCGAGAGGTTAAATTTAGTTGAAGAAGAAACAATTACTTGAAGGAAAAAATAAAAAAAATTGAGGAGGAGAAGATGATATTGGAGTTGCATGTTGTGGATGTCGTCGATGATCACAAGATCAAGATGGATGCAATGCGCTTGAAGATTAGAAAGATTAGAAAATATGCCATTCATACCGAGGCTTGGTATCATTATGCCGTTGGATCAATTGTTACCTTGGTTGCAATTATGATCACATTTATTGTTGCATTGAAATGTTTTACATAGTTTCAATGTATGGTTTAATTAGATGCTCTGGAGAGCTATATGTTGTTCAATGAGAACTATGTATGTAATTTGGTTTTAATGTGAAGATGAACTTCTATTAATTTGGTCACTTATCTATTCATGATGTTTTGTAATGCTTTTTGACACACTTAATTATATATAATGCACGCAGATGAACCGACAATGGATGTACAGTGATAGACACACCTCCGAGTACATTAAGGGCATGCATAATTTTCTTGAAGTGACTGAGGAAAACAAGCAAAATGGTTTTATGTGTTGTCCATACCCTATATGTGGGAATACGAAGTCTTACTCTGACTCGAAAACCCTTCACACCCACCTGCTTTATAAGGGTTTCATGCCACACTATAATGTTTGGACCAAGCACGGAGAAATAGGGGTTATGATGGAAGACAACAGAGAAGAAGAGGATGATGACAACTATGTGCCCCCTGAATACGGTGATGCTGCAACGGGGGAAGCTGCTAAAGATCAAGAGGAACCAAACGATGTGCCCGATGATGATCTCCGCCGGGTCATTGTTGATGCAAGGAGACAGTGCGAAAGTCAAAAGGAGAACCTGAAGTTCGATCGCATGTTAGAGGATCACAAAAAGGTTTGTACCCAATTGCGAAGATGCCAAAACAAAGCTCGGTACTGTACTGGAATTGCTGAAGTGGAAGGCAGAGAATGGTGTGCCTGACATAGGATTTGAGAAGCTACTGAAAATATTGAAGAAGAAGCTTCCAAAGGATAATGACTTGCCCGCCAATACGTATGCATCAAAGAAGGTTGTACGCCCTCTAGGATTGGAGGTGCAGAAGATACATGCATGCCCTAATGACTGCATCCTCTACCGCGATGCGTACGAGGATTTGAACGCATGCCTGGTATGCGGTGCATTGCAGTATAAGATCAGAAGAGATGACCCTGGTGATGTTGACGGCGAGCGCCCCAGGAAGAGGGTTCCTGCCAAGGTGATGTGATATGCTCCTATAATACCACGATTGAAACGCCTGTTCAGAAACAAAGAGCATGCCAAGTTGATGCGATGGCACAGAGAGGACCGTAAGAAAGACGGGAAGTTGAGAGCTCCCGCTGACGGGTTGCTGTGGAGAAAAATCGAGAGAAAGTACTGGGAGGAGTTTGCAGGTGACGCAAGGAACGTATGATTTGGTTTAAGCGCAGATGTCATTAATCCTTTTGGGGAGCAGAGCAGCAATCACAACACCTGGCCCGTGACTCTATGTATCTATAACCTTCCTCCTTGGCTGTGCATGAAGCGGGAGTTCAATATGATGCCAATTCTGTTCTAAGGCCCTAAGCAACCCGGCAACGACATTGATGTGTACCTAAGGCCATTAGTTGAAGAACTTTTACAATTGTGGATTGGAAATGATGTACGTGTGTGGGATGAGCACAAACAGGAGGAATTTGACCTGCATGTGGTGCTGTTTGTAACCATCAATGATTGGCCTGCTCTCAGTAACCTTTCAGGACAGACAAACAAGGGATACCACGCATGCATGAATTGTTTAGATGACACCGAAAGTATATAACTAGATAAATGTAGGAGAATGTGTACCTGGGGCATCATCGATTTCTTCCGGCCAACCATCAATGTCGAAAGAAAGGCAAGCATTTCAAAGGCAAGACATATCACTGGAAGAAGCCCGCCACGCGTACCGGTGATCACGTACTTGCTATGGTCAATAATTTAAAAGTAATCTTCGGAAAGGGTTCCGGAGGACTATCTATTCCGAATGACATTGAGGGATGCGCACCCATATGGAAGAAGAAATCTATATTTTGGGACCTACCCTACTCGAAATACCTAGAGGTCCGCTCTTCAATCCACGTGATGCACGTGACGAAGAACCTTTGCATGAACCTGCTAGGCTTCTTGGGCGTGTATGGGAAGACAAAAGATACACCGGAGGCACGGGAGGACCTGCAACATTTGCACGAAAAAGATGGCATGCCTCCAAAGCAGTATGAAGGTCCTGCCAGCTACGCTCTTACCAAAGAAGAGAAGGAAATCTTCTTTGAATGCCTGCTCGGTATGAAGGTCCCGCTTGGCTACTTGTCATATATAAAGGGAATAATATATATGGCAGAGAAAAAGTTCCAAAACCTAAAGTTTCATGACTGCCACGTGATTATGATGCAACTGCTTCCGGTTGCATTGAGGGGGCTTCTACCGGAAAATGTTCGATTAGCCATTTTGAAGTTATGTTAATTCCTCAATGCAATCTCTCAGAAGGTGATTGATCCAGAAATCCTACCAAGGTTAAGGAGTGCTGTGGCGCAATGTCTTGCAGTTTCGATCTGGTGTTCCCACCATCCTTCTTCGATATCATGACGCACGTCCTAGTTCATCTAGTCGACGAGATTGTCATTCTGGGCCCTGTATTTCTACACAATATGTTCCCCTTTGAGAGGTTCATGGGAGTCCTAAAGAAATATGTCAGTAACCGCGCTAGGCCAGAAGGAAGCATCTCCATGGGCCATCAAACAGAGGATGTCATTGGATTTTGTGTTGACTTCATTCCTGACCTTAAGAAGATAGGTCTCCCTCAATCGCGGTATGAGGGGAGACTGAGTGGAAAGGGCACGCTAGGAGGGGACTCAATAATATGTAGGGACGGGCATTCTTGGTCTCAAGCACACTACACAGTTCTACAGAATTCTACCTTGGTGACCCCATATATCGATGAACACAAGAACATTCTGCGCTCCAAACACCCAGACCAGTGTGACGATCGGATTACATGTGAACACATCAGGAGTTTCGGCAGTTGGTTGCAAACATGTCTCAGGGGTGACAACACTGTTTCTGATGAGTTGTACTCGTTGGCGAGGGAACCATCTTCGACTGTAATGACTTACAAAGGGTACAAGATAATTGGGAATACATTTTACACGATCGCCCAAGATCAAAAGAGCACCAACCAAAATAGTGGTGTCCGCTTTGATGCAGCAACCAAGAGGGGAAAGGACACATATTATGGTTACATAGTGGACATATGGGAACTTGACTATGGACATGATTTTAAGGTCCCTTTGTTGAAGTGCAAATGGGTCAATCTATCTGGAGGCGGGGTACAGGTAGACCCATAGTACGGAATGACAACAGTGGATCTGAACAATGTGTGGTACATAGATGAACCATTCGTCCTAGCCAATGATGTGGCGCAGGTTTTCTATGTGAAGGGCATGTCTACCAAACCGAGAAAAAGAAAAGATAAGGAAGCGGATACATCACACTATGGGCCAAAGCGCCACATACTTCTTTCAGGAAAAAGAGACATCGTGGGATTGGAGGGCAAGACAGACATGTCTGAAGATTATGAAAAGTTTCATGAAATTCCTCCCTCCAAAGTCAAGGCTGACCCAAGCACCCTGTTAAACGATGAAGATTATCCATGGTTACGGCGCAATAAGCAAAGGACACAAGCGAAGAAAAAGTGAAGACTTTCTATCCACAACTATTATGATGATGCCTTTGATCTAGAATATCACTGCAGTTACATGTGAACAAATGGAGTCCCTTTGTAACAGATGAGTTTTCATCTAAAACCCTGATACTTCCAAAGAGATTGTCTGTTTTGTACATGAAGTGCATCCAGTTTTTGTCGTAACCCGCTCAACTTTTTAGCACATGCTATGTGGGTGAAATGATGATACCATGTCAGTGTTCAACCTTTTCAGAGTTCATTTGTAGTGCTTTTCAATTTAAGGGTCATTTAGCAAAAAGAATGAACTAATAGCAAAAAGAATGAACTAAAAATAATCAATTAAAATATTCTGTTATGATCAACTAAAACAAAACTATAATAGCCTTCAATAGCAAAAAAGAATCAACTAAAAAGCTTTTATAAAACTCCAATAGCAAAAGGAATCAACTCAAAAAACTTTTATAAACCTCTAATATTATTGACACTAAAATTATATAAAATTTATGCAACCAAGATTATCAAAGTATTTTCTGTTCAAAACATTAAAAGGAAAAAGAATTTTCATAAAGAATTTTTTTGTTAGAAACTATAATAGCAAAAAGAATTATCATAAATAATTTTTTGTTAGAAACTAAAATAACAAAATCTATTTTTGATTATAATGATAAAACACAGTAATATTAAATAGCAGGAAAAAGAATCCCTCAAAAATCTATTTTTATAGTAAAGTTATTCAAAAACTAGTGATTCACACAAATTTCAAAAAAATCAAATTTAAACTATTCAAATTGGAAAACAAATGGCACTAACAGAAAGTTTAAAATTTTTATTACCTAAAAGCAAAAAGAATTACATGAAAAACTAGTAAGTATTTTGCTGTAAATAGAAACAAAATAAAATAAATAAAGAAACAAGAAAACAATTTTATTTAGCAAAAGTGCCACCGTGGGCCACCACGGCCTGAATACGACTAGAAACCCAACCATGGGCCAGGATTCAGGCCCGCAGCAGGCCCAGTAGGCCCACAGGCACATTGTGACATTGATTAGGCCCGAAAGCTTGTAGTTGAGAGGAGCTCGAGAGGGTGGGCGCAGCAGCGCTTATAAACCACCCTCGAGCTCTCTCAACTAGCAAGGTGGGACTAAACTTTGGCCGCGACGCGGGCAACACATGGCCTTTTGTCCCAGTTGGTGGCACCAACCGGGACTAAAGGGGTGCATTGGTCCTGGTTCGTGACACCAATCGGGACGAATGCCCCCCCTTTAGTCCCGGTTGGTGCCACCAAGCGGGACCAAAGGTCCCTACTTCCCGCCCTTTGGGCTGCCGAAAAGAGACCTTTAGTCCTGGTTGGTGGCACCAACCGGGACTAAAGGGGGGCTTTGGTCCCAGTTGGTGCCACGAACCAGGACCAAAGCTTAGTGTATATACACAAGACTTCTGAAATTTTTCAGTTTTCATTGCAGTTTCCCACCCGACGGCCCCGACCTCCTCGGCTCCGCCAGGCTGCCCGACGCCGTCGCCCGAGCCTACGCCGCCCCCGAGCCCAGGCCGACACCGTCTGCCGCCCACGCCTCGTCCTCGTCGCTATCGCCAACTCCTCTGCACCCTGACGCCGCTCGCTCCTAGTCGCTGTCGCCGCCCCCATTGTCATGCCCTCGCCCTCGCCGCCCTGCCTCCGCGACCTCGCCGTCGTCCTCCGCCTCCCCGACCTCACCATCGCCTTCCCGCGCCAGCCCCTACCCTGCCCCACGTGCGCCGCCTCTGCCTCAGGCCGGCCCCGACCTCACCGTCGCCGACGCCATCCCCAGTGAGCCCCCGCGCCCCTGCCCTGCCCCCTGCCGCCACCGGCACCGTGGATATATGATGTTTTTTTTCTGCATATATATATGATGTGTTTTTTTCATATATGTTGATGTATGTTGATGTAATGTTGATGTATGGATATATATATATATATATGATTTTTTGCATATATGTTGATGTAATAATTTTTTTCTGCATATATATATGACGTTTTTTTATAGATGATCATATGAAATTTTGTGTTCATAGATGCGATTTTTTTGTTCATATATCATATGATGTTTTTATTATTCATGATCGATCATGTTTCATATGTATGCAAGCGAAGTCGTTGTCGTTAGATTTACTGTTTGGGGTTAGGGTCATCGAGGAAGAAGGAAAATAAGGAAAAAGAAGAAAAGAGGAAGAAGGAAGAAGAAGAAAAAGAAGGAGAGGAAAAAGGAAAATAAGAAGAGGAAGAAGGAGAAGAAGAAGGGAAGAAGAGGAGAGGAAGAAGAGGAGAAAAAAAAAATAGAAGAGGAAGAAGAACAAGAAAAAAATTCTTATCATCTATTCCTTCTTCCTCTCCTCTTTTTTTTCTTCTTTTTCTTCTTCTTCTTCTTCTTCTTCTCGAGATTTATAAGAGATTTATCAAGAATGCCCCCATTATGGATGTGCATAATTAAGTTGATCCCTATTTTTTTTATGATCTCATCTACCATTCTATATGTGCACATTCTCTTGTGTCAAAGTATTGAATCCTTTGACACTAGACAACGTGACATATAGAAGGGTAGCTGAGATCAGGAAAAATAGGGACCATTTTTTTCTGCACATCCAGAATGGCGCCATTTTGTTAAATCCCTTGTTTGCCATACATGAGAGGGGCGGTCCGAACATCGGACATTCATGAGAGAGGTGGTCTGGGCCAAACATTAGAAGCGTTGCCGAGGCACCCCAAACCCTAGAAGCGTCGAGGCCACCCAAATTTACCAAGTTAAAAGAGTGTTGTCGAAGCCACCCCAAACCCTAGAAGTGTTGTGATTAGCTACCTAGGTCTATGTTTGCCACTATTAATATATCAATCTCTCATGTTTGTATATTAATTGTCATGCTGTAATATTTGTAGAAACTATGGATCAATAAAGAGACTTCGAACAAGAAGATATATTGGGGGACATAATCCGCGACGGAGGTGATGTCTTGTCGTTTCTCAACGACCTCGATGGTATGGAAGGAGAGGAAGCAGGCTACGGTGATTGAACAATGGAGGACGAAAGTCATGATCATGATGGTGGCTCCGGCGACCGTGATGACGACTCCAGTGACCGAACAGAGTCGAGATGAGCTGTTGCAAAGTCTGGCAAGGTATATATTAGTTAAGCCTATACTGACTAGCTAATTGATGCATTAATTGATTTGGTATGTACATATATTAACTCTTCTTTATTATTTTATAGCCCTCCGTATCGAGCAAACCTTCGGTAACGAGACGAGGCCCAAAGAAAAAGTTGCGCCAAGATGAAAGGTTCACGATCACATAAATCGCGCGCGATGGCCAACCGATTGAACCCCTCCGGACCAAGGAAGCATTTTCTGCTCAGTGCGAGGTTCTTGTTAGGGACATGATCTCGATTAGCATCCACCAATGGTATAAGCCTAAGAAGGAAGACCATGAAGTTTCTTTTGTCGAAGATAGACAGGAAGATGATCTTTGGACCGTGTTGAAGGAAAATTTCACCCTACCAGTAGAGGAGGATCCGGATAAGCCAGTTATAGAGCCATTGGTCAAGGCTCATGCTCTCAAGAAGATGGCATGTCTATTTAGGAGGTGGAAGAATGATTTGAAATCAACATACGTCGATAAAAACAAGACTCCAGAATTCACCGGCCGATTTGAGAAGATAAGAGATCACTGGACCGAATTTGTTGCCCACAAGACATCGGAGAAGAGTAAGAAGATGTCAGCGACAAGCAAGATAAATGCTGCAAAGAAGGAGCATCACCATCTCACGGGGTCAGGTGGCTACCTCAAAGCCCGACCGTTGTGGGACAAGGCTGAGAGTGACCTAATTGCTAAAGGGGTCGAACCAGAGACATTGCACTGGCCAAACCGTTCAAGGACTTGGTTCTTCGGGGCTGGGGGAACTTTGGAACCTGAAACAAGGAAGTGCTGTTGGACGGATGAGCAACTTGCAACACCCATCATGAAGCTTCAGGCATCAATCAAGGAAGGGCAGGAAGGGACGTTCATTCCCGACAGAGTGAACGACGAGCTCACACAGGCCCTCGGGAATCCTGAGCACCCTGGACGAACAAGAGGCACGCCAGGCTCAGTTGCATGGAAGGTTGGGTTTCCCAACACAAGCGGTTACAAAACCCAAGAGAGGAGGAGGAAATTGGAGCTGAGCAAACTATAGAAGCTTCAGGCAAAGGTATGAAAGCTAGATGAACGACAAGCTGTTGAGAACCAGCGAGATCCTACCCAAGCTACCCCAGAAGCTACCCCGCCAAGAAGTAGCGTGGCTTCCACCGAGCTTGTTCAGCAGCCTAACTTCACGGGTCCTACCTACCCCGTGGGTGCTATCACGGAGTCACACCAGTGCCAGCTTATGACGCAATGGTAGAACCTCAAAGTCAAGGCGCTGTCAGCTCTGTGTTCCCTCCTGAACCTGTCGCAACTTTTCACTGCCTTCCGATTCCACAAGGCTATGATGTTGTGATGGTGGATGAAATAACGGAGGGATTTGAGGAGCTCAAGCTTGACCATCCTACAGGTGAAGGGGAGACTCAGCTAGGTCTTGCTCTGAAGACTCCATGTCTATGGCGGAATGAGCACATCAAGCTTCTGAACTTCATGCCTCCGGCGAGTCAGCTAGGCACTCTGCCTCCTTCACCTCCTCCTCCTCCTCCGGCAAGTAATCATGGCACTCTGCCTCCTGCTCCGGTGCGTGAGGGAGGCAGTACTCCGCCTCCTTCTCCGCCTACTCCGGCGCGTCCGAGAAGCCCGCCTGCTCCTTTCCCTCATTAGCATGGCAGAACACAGACGCCGCCGCTCCGGCTGCTCGGGCGCGTCGTAGAACTCCGCCTCCTTCCTCTCTGCCTCGCAAGCAATGAAAGAAGACAGCCGTTGTCACACCCTAGCTAGTTCATGCATTAGAGTGTTGCATCATTTCTATTCTTTCATCAGAAACCTGAAATGGGGATGACAGAACCCCCAGCCCCCTCTGAAACCAACTAGGGTTTACTAAAAACTTTTTCAATGAACCTGAAATGCCCTTCTAAAATGCCCATCATTTTTGTCTTGGTTCAGAACCTCTGCCAAAAGTGATGCACATTTTCCTAGGTCATCTTAGGGTCTTTGAATTAAATCATAGATATTTGAATTTGGGCATTTAAAATTATATAAAATATTCAATTGCTCAAATATCTCCAAACTAAAATGTTTCATGTTGGAAATAATCCAACTATGGACTAGGAGTAGTTTGGTGATTTTAGGAGTTGCCTAAGTATTTTTAATAATTCAACAAAGTTGCAGAAGTATTAAAAAAACAAAAAATAGGGAGTAACAGGAAAACTTACCTGGCGCCCAGCACCCGGCCCACCTGCCGGCCCAGCCCAGCGCCACGCCAGCGAGCTGCTTGCCGGCCAGGCAGGCAGGCAGGTGCTCGACGGCGAGCACCGCATGGGTGCCACGGACCTGCTCGCCGCCCCGCCGCTCCACTCGCCCGGCTAACGTCGTGGATCACTCCCGCTCTCTCCCCCGAACCCCCCAGACACCCCCTCTCCTCTCCAGCTCCTCCCCCTCGCGCTCCCCAGCCATGGCCGACGCAACCGCCGCCGTGCCTACGTCGTAGCCGCGCTCCCCGCCGCCCGTGCGTCTTCTCGTCGTGTCCAGGAGCTCCGCCGCCGTCCACTCCATCGAGCTAGCCGAGCCCCGTGTGCTCGTGCGGCCCGAGTCCACCGCACCGACCTCGCCCGAGTCCGCCGTCGCCGGAGATCCCCTTCAACGCCGTCGCCGCCTCAGCTTGTCCCCGACCCCGCCGGTGGCCTCTACGGGTGCGCTGTGAGCCTAGCTACCCCTCCTACCCTTCCTCTCTCGTTCCCGAGCCGTGTAGCCACCGCACGAAGACCACCCGCATGCACCGCCGCGGATCTCATCGCCGACGTGCTCCCGGCCACCCTCCGGCCACTCCACGGTGTCCAACGCACTCCCCACGCTGCGTTGGGTCCAACCGTGCACTCCCCGCACCTCACCGACCCCTCTAGCGTAAAGTTCGCCCTTGGCCGAACTCCGGTGGCCGCCAAAGTCGTCGCCGGCGGCAACTCCGGCCACCCCGACCCCAACGAACTCCACCAAGAGCTGCGGCTTCTCCTCAGCTCCACTCCGATGGCCTCCACGACTCGGTTGGTTGCCGGAACGGCCAAAACCACTTACGCCGCCGCGTCGGGCTCGCCGGCGGCTAAACGCCGGTGCAGCCGACCTGGGTTTGACCGCGGGTGGGCCCTGGTTGACTCTCCTGAGTCAATGACAGGTGGGGCCCAGCCCTGTTAACTATTTAGGATTAGTTTAAATTAATTTTAGTTTAACTAATCACACTGACACGCGGGACCCACTGTCAGGTTTGACCCGGACCGTGTCCTGTTGACCTGCTGATGTCACACTGACATCAGGCTGACGCAGTAATTGATTTTCTGGATTTAATCTAATATAGGAAATTCCAGAATATAGTTTAAACTTCAAAAATTCATAACTTTTAATCTGTAGCTCCAAATCAGACAAGTTATATATGAAAAATGATCAGAAAAATCCAATCTATCCATCTGTACTATTTTCATGCATGATTAAACAAGTTAACTTGATGTTTATTGCAGAACAAGATAAAACACTTTAAAGGGCCATGTATGAGTTTGAAATTTGAATCTTTGGTTCAAATTGGTTCAAACCCTTCTGGTCTTAGTTGCATTAGCCCAACACACTCATATTGCCATGTTTCATGCATGCATCATATTGTCGCACATTGTTTGGTGATGGTTGTGTATCGGTGTTCTTTGCGGCAGGTTCTGCCTCCGAGGAGTACCGTGATTACCCTAGCGAAGAACCGTATCAGTGCATCGAACCATCAGGCAAGCAACCAACCATTTGATCATATCGATACAATCCCATGTTCTCGCTCCTGCTCTCTTTTACTGCATTAAGACAACGCGTTTCAAACTGCTGTGTGCTACGGTAGTTGAACCCACTTCCTCTGCATGACCTGTCATTGCCACAGTAACTAGATGAAACCCACTAGCATGTGTAGGAGTTGTTTGAGCCATATGTATGTGTTGTTCCTACCTTGCTATGCCTGCTATGCTTAGAGTCGTGTCAGGTCTGGTTCATCTGGGTGATGGGCTAGAGTGAAATGATTATGTCGGTAATGAGAGTGGTGTGGTGAACACGATTTGGTAAAGGTATCGATGAGAGGCCATGTAGGAGTACATGGTGGGTTGTTTCATTGAAGCCGACCTTAAGCACTGGGATCTGTATGTGTGATTTAAGATACAGCTACTACCATGCATTGGGCCATGAAATATGACCCCGCTCGACTTCTTATTCACCCTAGTTCTCTGTCCAAGAGTTGCAAGTAGTTTCTGGTGTTTGTAGCCTACTGGAGGCCGTGGACAGCGCTGACCGTAGGGGTGGGCTGTGATGCGGTAGGTACATGGCACGGTGTACCGAATACCCGTTAGGTATCTCGGGAACCCTGTTCACATCGTTTGGGGCTGTGAGCGAAACCTCGGCCGGATCTCCTCATGGATGGAACCCGAATAGGCGATAAACTTGGACTAGAGACTTAGGTGTTTAGGTAGGTCGTGGTCTACACCCACGTCGGCTTTCGCTTGAAGTCTGCCGAGCACATGTCGTGTGCAGACGCTAAGTGGTGGAAACATGTATGAAGAAGTACACCCCTGCAGGGTTATCATGATCTATTCGAATAGCCGCGTCCGTGGTAAAGGACTACTTGGTTGCCTATACAGTTCATAGACAAGTAAATGGAAACTACTAAAAGCCTCAAGATAAGTGTGAGTGCCGAGGATGGCTCTTCCGTAGGAAGACGGAGGTGGATCCTCGGTAGTGTATTGAAGTGGTGAGTAGTGGACTCGTGTGCGCAAAACCGTTTCAAGTTGGAGTCTCGTAGGATAGCCTAGCCAAGAGTCAAAGCTGGCTTGCTGCAACAACTCCACCAACCCTTCTTGATAATGTGCATGTATGTAGGATCTGATGTAAGTCTTGCTGAGTACTTTTGTACTCATGTTGCTATAATTTACATTTTTACAGAAGACGCTGCAACCCCTTCTGATGGGTTCTTCGTAGACGTTGACATCAATGAGTAGGCTAAGGCCCAGGTGGTGATCCTGAGCTTGTGAAGGACCACGTAGTATAGCTAGGCTTTCCAAGCCTCTTTTATTTTACTAGTTGTCTGTACTCAGACAAGTTACTTCCGCTGCTGGTTTGTATGACTGTATGACTTGAATGCTGGGTCGTGACCCGTACCTATGTGTATGTTATGTATGGCTCTCTGAGCCTTAAATAAAGTACTTGTGTCGTAGAGTCATGTTGTGATGCCTTGTTGTATTTGCACATATCGAGCATATTGTGTGTATGATTGAAATGCTTGGTATGTGTGGGATCTGACTATCTAGTTGTTTATCTTTAGTAGCCTCTCTTACCGGGAAATGTCTCCTAGTGTCTCCACTGAGCCATGGTAGCTTGCTACTGCTCCGGAACACTTAGGCTGGCCGGCATGTGTCCTTCTTTGTTCCTGTGTCTGTCCCTTCGGGGAAATGTCACGCATTGAGTACCGAAGGCCTGTTAGCCCGCTACAGCCCGGATTACCGGAGTCCTGCTAGCCCAGTGCTACAGCCCGGACCCACTTGCTGATGACCGACACGTTCGTTGCTGGGTCATGGATGCCTGTCCCTGTAAGTCTGTGCCACTTTGGGTTTACGACTAGCCATGTCAGCCCGGGCTCCTTATCATATGGATGCTAGCGACACTATCATATACGTGTGCCAAAAGGCGCAAACGGTCCCGGGCAAAGGTAAGACGACACCCGTGGGAATACCGTGCGTGAGGCCGCAAAGTGATATGAGGTGTTACATGCTAGACCTATGTGGCATCGAGTCGGGGTCCTGACAGCGTTGGTATCAGAGCCAGGCTGCCTGTAGGTTCTCCAAGCCAAACTGGTCGATGTTGAGTCTAAAAATTCTTTAGTTATATGTAGGGGAATTGTTTGTGGGTTGGAACGTAAGGCTCTTTTACTCCTTTATCTTATGACATTCTGATCTGAGTCAGTCTATCCATCCACCGGGGGTTAAGGAATTAGGATCTTTTCTCTCTATCAGGTTCACGTGTTACTTTTCAGTAGTACCTTATAGGTTTGATGGATACAAGCCTAGTTCGGTTCTACTACCACATTATGTTGCTGGGATGGACTCAGAACTTTGATATGATGTTGTTGAGTGTGTATGAAATCCTTTGTAAAATGTCTCAAAATCCTTTTTGAGCATTTACAACTGTTATGCTGTCGAAATTTTGCTAGAAATTCTAATGCCTTTGCATTATGGTTGTGCTTTCAGATGGCCACTCGCGACCTCAATCAAGTGGTTCGCCTGACTCGATGCCTAGATGTACCCGGCCATACCGCCATGTTGGTCAGGGTAATGACTGAGGCAGGATACCGTTGGTATCCTGAGTACACGGTCGAAGAGCAATTTCGAGACTTTAATCAAAGCCAGTATCTCTGCACTGTCAGTATATTTCCATCTTATCCTGGATCCACCGAGCCCCTTCACTGCTCCTATGGACTCGGGGTTACTATTGAGATGGCTATGCAGGACGCCGCCTACTCTATGATGACCATCATGCGAGTCAGGTCTGGCCTATTTCGGGACTCTGATTTCCGGTATATGCCAGGATCACTTCCGGGAGCACAAGGGTATCTCCAGGCTATCTATGCTGACCCCACTCAGGAGGATTCACGGACTCGCACCACTGCTGAGATGCTCGAGGATAAGGACCGTGAAAATCGGGCCTTGAGGCTAGAGCTTTTCAATGCCCGTGCTGACCATTGGGCCACTTTGACTCGGTTTGCACCGGCGGTGCAAGCTGGATATTCAGATATGCGCGATCTCTATCCTGTGAGATCTGCTCTGCCAGACGTGATGGGTTGGCGTGATGTAGGAGGCATCACCCCACCTCGTGGTCCCCGCAGGCCACCGTCTGTTGGTCCAAGACCTCACCCTAGCCCCTATGGTCCACAAGCTCCGCGAGATCGTCTGTTTCCGGATGATCATGTTGAGCTTCCAGGCTATGGAGGTGATTTCTACGAGGACTACTACGGATCGGTCTGAGTTAGTGGTAGTATCACTAGCTCGTACTAGCTGTGTCGTCTATCGTCCTGCATGACTCGTGGGATATAACCTAGTTTGTACCGCCTTCCGGAGGTGTAGAAAAATAATGTATAGGAGCTTGGGATGCCTCTGATGAGATGTAATCCTCTTTTCACCGTAATAGTATCTTGTTTGGTCTTGTACTAAACCTTGTATGGTGTGTATGACGATGGAATAAAAGAAGCAGTTTCTGTATCTACCATGTCATACGGATGATCATCTTGCATTCCGAGTTATTCCTTACATTCTGTATCCTATGTCGGAATCTTATCATTCTGACTAAATCATTGTCTTGTTTACCTAGGATGGTCAACACGCGCAATAACCCTGCTCCTCAAGAGCAGGCCGAAGGCACTGAAGTCAGGAATGCAAATCTGCCTCATCCGCCTTCCCTAGCCGAGGTTATGCTGGAAGCCGAGAGAAACAAGCGGGAGACCAACCGTTTGTTGGAGCGTATTGAACAGAACACAGCACACCATCAGAGAAATAACTTGGTGTCACTCAGTGATTTCATCAAGTTACATCCACCCATGTTCCACCACTCCGTCGAGCCTCTCGACGCTGATGACTGGCTTCGCAGTATTTCTCACAAACTGCATTCCGCGCTAGTAGCTGAGGCTGACAAGGTCACCTTTGCTGCATATCACCTTGAAGGCCCCGCCAGTCTATGGTGGGAGAATTATGGAGCTATGCGCCCAGTGGGCCATGTCACTACTTGGGCTGAATTCATTGAGGCTTTCCGTGAACATCACATTCCGGAGGGTCTCATGGACCGTAAACGTGAGGAATTTTGCAGTTTCACTCAAGGCCGACTCTCTGTGGATGCTTACAGCAGGGAGTTCGGTAACCTCGCACGATATGCCACTGAGGAAGTTTCTACTGATGCCAAGAAGCAAGCAAGGTTCCGTAAGGCACTTAGTCCCGAGCTTCGCCGCGACCTCCGTCTGCATGAGTGCACATCTTTTCAGAAGCTTGTTAATAAGGCCATCAGTGCTGAGACTGGTCAGACTGATTATGACGCAACACGCAAGCATGGCCGTGACGTGGGTTCCTCATTCGGTGATGGTCCTCAGAAGCGCCGCGTGTGGGTGCCTAACACTGCCCTGCCACCCAGGTTCACACTGAGGCCATCCTTCCAGGCGCCTCGCCCCATTCAACAGTTTGCACCAGCCAAGCCCTATGGTGGTCCAACCAACAGTGCTCCTCCACGTACCAGTTCCGTGACTTGTTTCAAGTGTGGGGAATCAGGCCACTATATGCGCGAGTGCCCCCAAACCAACCCCAACCAATCTGCTAAAGCTGTTGGCCGAGGCAAGCCGACAGGTAAAGTGTTCCACGCCAAGCCGGCCACCGCTACACATGGCCATGTCAACTGTATCTCTGCCAAAGAAGCTCAAGAGGATCCCAACGTCGTTCTCGGTACGCTCCTTGTTAATTGCCACCCGGCATCTGTTCTTTTCGATACAGGAGCATCTCATTCATTTATATCCGAGAGCTATGCTCGTCTGCATAACACCACATTCTGTGAGATGCCCACCTCTATGGTAATTCAAACTCCGGGATCCAAATGGCAAACTTCTAGAGTAAGCCATGGAAATGAAATTCAAGTTGACAGACTTGTATTCCTTGCATCTTTGATAGCTCTTAAATCTTTGTCTTCCCAGAGGAATTGCCAGGTGTTCCACCTGACAGGGATGTTGAGTTCGTAATAGACCTTATTCCAGGAACCGTCCCGATTGCTAGAAGACCTTATAAGATGGCACCACTAGAACTAGCCGAGCTTAAGAAACAACTCGATGAGTCCTTGAAAAAGGGTTTCATCCGACCTAGTTCATCTCCGTGGGCTTGCCCCGTCCTCTTCGTCAAGAAGAAGGATGGTACGGACCGGATGGTTGTAGATTATCGACCTGTCAATTTGGTCACAATCAAGAACAAATATCCGCTCCCCAGGATCAACGACCTGTATGATCAGCTCGCTGGATCCTCAATCTTCTCCAAAATGGATTTGAGGTTGGGCTACCATCAAATCAAAATCAGGAACGGGGACATTCCTAAAACAGCCTTTGTTACTCGTTATGGCCAATACGAGTATACCGTCATGTCCTTCGGTTTAACCAACGCTCCAGCCACTTTTTCTCGGTTGATGAACTCAATCTTCATGGAGTATTTGGATAAATTCGTCGTGGTTTACCTCGATGATATACTCATCTACTCCAAGAACGAGGAAGAACATGCCGAACATCTAAGGCTAGTGTTGAAGAAACTTCGAGAGCATCGCCTTTATGCCAAATTTTCTAAATGTGAATTTTGGTTGTCAGAAGTGACCTATCTGGGTCATGTAATATCTGGTAAAGGTATTGCTGTTAACCCTGAGCGAGTTCAAGCCGTCCTTGATTGGACTCCACCTGAATCGTTCAAGCAAGTTCGGAGTTTTCTGGGCTTAGCGAGCTATTGCCGTCGCTTTGTCGAAAATTTCTCCAAAGTTGCAAAACCTCTAACCGAACTCCTCAAGAAAGATAAAAAGTTCGAATGGACTCCACAATGTGAGCACAGCTTTCAGGAACTGAAAAGACGCCTGACTTCTGCTCCCGTACTGGTACCGCCAGACTTCTCGAAGGACTTTGTTATCTACTGCGACGCCTCGCGACAAGGACTAGGTTGCATTCTCATGCAAGACCGACACGTAATTGCTTACGCTTCACGGCAATTGCACCCACATGAGGAGAATTATCCTACTCATGATCTAGAGCTTGCAGCCGTAGTCTATGCACTTAAAACCTGGCGACATTACCTCCTTGGTAATCGTTGCGAAATATTCACTGATCACCAAAGTCTGAAGTACATCTTCACCCAACCGGATTTGAATCTCAGGCAAAGACGTTGGGTCGAGTTGATCACAGATTTCGACTTAGGAATAACTTACACCCCAGGGAAAGCCAACGTCATGGCTGATGCGCTAAGTCGTAAATCTTATTGTAACAACCTAATGTTACAACAAAGTCAACCACTTCTCCATGAGGAATTTCGGAAGCTTAACCTTCACATTGTTCCTCAAGGTTTTCTTTCCACCTTGGTGGCGAAACCTACTCTTACGGATCAAATTATCGCTGCCCAAAAGCGAGATAAGGGAATATCTAAGATCAAGGAGAACATTGCTAGCGGAGATGCTAGTTGTTTCTCCACAAATGATCATGGTGTTGTGTACTTTGAGAACCGTTTAGTGGTTCCCAAGAACCAGCATCTACGGCAGTTGATCCTTATGGAGGCTCATGAATCTCCTCTCACCATTCATCCCGGTAGTACCAAGATGTATCAGGACCTACGCCAGAGGTTCTGGTGGACTAGGATGAAGAGATAAATTGCTCAGTATATTGCTGATTGCGACGTCTGTCGTCGTGTAAAAGCAGAGCATCAACGGCCTGCTGGCACCCTTCAACCCCTAGCTATTCCTGAATGGAAATGGGATAAAATTGGTAGGATTTCATTACCGGTTTTCCCAGGACCAAGAGAGGGAATAATGCTATCTTCGTCGTGGTCGATCGTCTTTCCAAGGTAGCCCATTTCTTACTTGTTCGTGAGAGTATAACCGCTAGTCAGTTGGCAGACTTATACATCTCCCGAATCGTGTCTCTCCATGGTGTTCCTTTGGAAATTAACTCGGATCGAGGAAGTCTTTTCACCTCTCGATTTTGGGAAAGTTTCCAAAATGCTATGGGAACCCGCCTTTCCTTTAGCACCGCCTTTCACCCTCAATCAAGTGGTCAAGTAGAACGCGTCAACCAGATTCTAGAAGACATGCTTCGAGCCTCTGTTATCTCATTCGGAATGGAGTGGGAGAAATGCCTTCCATTTGCCGAATTTGCTTACAACAACAGCTATCAATCTAGCTTGGGTAAAGCCCCTTTTGAAGTTCTCTATGGACGACGGTGTCGAACACCCCTTAACTGGTAAAAAACCGGGGAAAGACAATTCTTTGGCCCGGATATGATTCAGGAAGCAGAAGAGCAAGTTCGCATCGTTCGGGAAAAGTTGAAAACAGCCCAATCTCGTCAAAAGAGTCAATATGACCGAAAACGTAAGGCTATGACTTTCGAGGTTGACGAGAAGGCTTACCTTCGGGTTACTCCTCTGAAGGGAACCCATCGTTTCGGTATCAAAGGCAAATTGGCTCCTCGTTACATTGGACCTTTTCGCATTCTCGCTAAACGAGGAGAAGTTGCCTACCAGTTGGAGCTACCTCCGCATCTCTCCAGAGTCCACGATGTCTTCCACGTTTCTCAACTCAGGCGTTGCTTCTCGGATCCTATCCGTGGAGTGGACCACGAAACGCTTGATCTCCAAGATAATCTCACGTATCGAGAGTATCCCATTCGTATCCTCGATCAGGCCGAGCGTACCACTCGACGTCATAATATCAAGTTTCTCAAAGTTCAATGGTCGCACCATTCTGAGAATGAAGCAACTTGGGAAAGGGAGGATCGTCTTCGACTCGAGTATCCCGCCCTCTTTCCGGAGGAACCCAAATGTCGGGACGAGATTCTTTTGAGTGGGGGTGAGTTGTCACACCCTAGCTAGTTCATGCATTAGAGTGTTGCATCATGTCTATTCTTTCATCAGAAACCTGAAATGGGGATGACAGAACCCCCAGCCCCCTCTGAAACCAACTAGGGTTTACTAAAAACTTTTTCAATGAACCTGAAATGCCCTTCTAAAATGCCCATCATTTTTGTCTTGGTTCAGAACCTCTGCCAAAAGTGATGCACATTTTCCTAGGTCATCTTAGGGTCTTTGAATTAAATCATAGATATTTGAATTTGGGCATTTAAAATTATATAAAATATTCAAATGCTCAAATATCTCCAAACTAAAATGTTTCATGTTGGAAATAATCCAACTATGGACCAGGAGTAGTTTGGTGATTTTAGGAGTTGCCTAAGTATTTTTAATAATCCAACAAAGTTGCAGAAGTATTAAAAAAACAGAAAACAGGGAGTAACAGGAAAACTTACCTGGCGCCCAGCAAACGGCCCACCTGCCGGCCCAGCCCAGCGCCGCGCCAGCGAGCTGCTTGCCGGCCAGGCAGGCAGGCAGGTGCTCGACGGCGAGCACCGCATGGGTGCCACGCACCTGCTCGCCGCCCCGCCGCTCCACTCGCCCGGCTAACGTCGTGGATCAGTCCCCCTCTCTCCCCCGAACCCCCCAGACACCCCCTCTCCTCTCCAGCTCCTCCCCCTCGTGCTCCCCAGCCATGGTCGACGCCACCGCCGCCGTGCCTACGTCGTAGCCGCGCTCCCCGCCGCCCGTGCGTCTTCTCGTCGTGTCCAGGAGCTCCGCCGCCGTCCACTCCATCGAGCTAGCCGAGCCCCGTGTGCTCGTGCGACCCGAGTCCACCGCACCGACCTCGCCCGAGTCCGCCGTCGCCGGAGATCCCCTTCAACGCCGTCGCCGCCTCAGCTCGTCCCCGACCCTGCCGGTGGCCTCTACGGGTGCGCTGTGAGCCTAGCTACCCCTCCTACCCTCCCTCTCTCGTTCCTGAGCCGTGTAGCCACCGCACGAAGACCACCCGCACGCACCGCCGCGGATCTCGTCGCCGACGTGCTCCCGGCCACCCTCCGGCCACTCCACGGTGTCCAACGCACTCCCCACGCTGCGTTGGGTCCAACAGTGCACTCCCCGCACCTCACCGACCCCTCTAGCGTAAAGTTCGCCCTCGGCCGAACTCCGGTGGCCGCCAAAGTCGTCGCCGGCGCCAACTCCGGCCACCCCGACCCCAACGGACTCCACCAAGAGCTGCGGCTTCTCCTCAGGTCCACTCCGATGGCCTCCGCGACTCGTTTGGTTGCCGGAACGGCCAAAACCACTTCCGCCGCCGCGTCGGGCTCGCCGGCAGCTAAATGCCGATGCAGCCGACCTGGGTTTGACCGTGGGTGGGCCCTGGTTGACTCTCCTGAGTCAATGACAGGTGGGGCCCAGCCCTGTTAACTATTTAGGATTAGTTTAAATTAATTTTAGTTTAACTAATCACACTGACACGCGGGACCCACTGTCAGGTTTGACTCGGACCGTGTCCCGTTGACCTGCTGATGTCACACTGACGTCAGGCTGATGCAGTAATTGATTTTCTGGATTTAATCTAATATAGGAAATTCCAGAATATAGTTTAAACTTCAAAAATTCATAACTTTTAATCTGTAGCTCCAAATCAGACAAGTTATATATGAAAAATGATCAGAAAAATCCAATCTATCCATCTGTACTATTTTCATGCATGATTAAACAAGTTAACTTGATGTTTATTGCAGAACAAGATAAAACACTTTAAAGGGCCATGTATGAGTTTGAAATTTGAATCTTTGGTTCAAATTGGTTCAAACCCTTCTGGTCTTAGTTGCATTAGCCCAACACACTCATATTGTCATGTTTCATGCATGCATCATATTTTCGCACATTTTTTGGTGATGGTTGTGTATCGGTGTTCTTTGCGGCAGGTTCTGCCTCCGAGGAGTACCGTGATTACCCTAGCGAAGAACCGTATCAGTGCATCGAACCATCAGGCAAGCAACCAACCATTTGATCATATCGATACAATCCCATGTTCTCGCTCCTGCTCTCTTTTACTGCATTAAGACAACGCGTTTCAAACTGCTGTGTGCTACGGTAGTTGAACCCACTTCCTCTGCATGACCTGTCATTGCCACAGTAACTAGATGAAACCCACTAGCATGTGTAGGAGTTGTTTGAGCCATATGTATGTGTTGTTCCTACCTTGCTATGCCTGCTATGCTTAGAGTCGTGTCAGGTCTGGTTCATCTGGGTGATGGGCTAGAGTGAAATGATTATGTCGGTAATGAGAGTGGTGTGGTGAACACGATTTGGTAAAGGTATCGATGAGAGGCCATGTAGGAGTACATGGTGGGTTGTTTCATTGAAGCCGACCTTAAGCACTGGGATCTGTATGTGTGATTTAAGATATAGCTACTACCATGCATTGGGCCCTGAAATATGACCCCGCTCGACTTCTTATTCACCCTAGTTCTCTGTCCAGGAGTTGCAAGTAGTTTCTGGTGTTTGTAGCCTACTGGAGGCCGTGGACAGCGCTGACCGTAGGGGTGGGCTGTGATGCGGTAGGTACGTGGCACGGTGTACCGAATACCCGTTAGGTATCTCGGGAACCCTGTTCACATCGTTTGGGGCTGTGAGCGAAACCTCGGCCGGATCTCCTCATGGATGGAACCCGAATAGGCGATAAACCTGGACTAGAGACTTAGGTGTTTAGGTAGGTCGTGGTCTACACCCACGTCGGCTTTCGCTTGAAGTCTGCCGAGCACATGTCGTGTGCAGACGCTAAGTGGTGGAAACATGTATGAAGAAGTACACCCCTGCAGGGTTATCACGATCTATTCGAATAGCCGCGTCCGCGGTAAAGGACTACTTGGTTGCCTATACAGTTCATAGACAAGTAAATGGAAACTACTAAAAGCCTCAAGATAAGTGTGAGTGCCGAGGATGGCTCTTCCGTAGGAAGACGGAGGTGGATCCTCGGTAGTGTATTGAAGTGGTGAGTAGTGGACTCGTGTGCGCAAAACCGTTTCAAGTTGGAGTCTCGTAGGATAGCCTAGCCAGGAGTCAAAGCTGGCTTGCTGCAACAACTCCACCAACGCTTCTTGATAATGTGCATGTATGTAGGATCTGATGTAAGTCTTGCTGAGTACTTTTGTACTCATGTTGCTATAATTTACATTTTTACAGAAGATGCTGCAACCCCTTCTGATGGGTTCTTCGTAGACGTTGACATCAATGAGTAGGCTAAGGCCCAGGTGGTGATCCTGAGCTTGTGAAGGACCACGTAGTATAGCTAGGCTTTCCAAGCCTCTTTTATTTTACTAGTTGTCTGTACTCAGACAAGTTACTTCCGCTGCTGGTTTGTATGACTGTATGACTTGAATGCTGGGTCGTGACCCGTACATATGTGTATGTTATGTATGGCTCTCTGAGCCTTAAATAAAGTACTTGTGTCGTAGAGTCATGTTGTGATGCCTTGTTGTATTTGCACATATCGAGCATATTGTGTGTATGATTGAAATGCTTGGTATGTGTGGGATCTGACTATCTAGTTGTTTATCTTTAGTAGCCTCTCTTACCGGGAAATGTCTCCTAGTGTCTCCACTGAGCCATGGTAGCTTGCTACTGCTCCGGAACACTTAGGCTGGCCGGCATGTGTCCTTCTTCGTTCCTGTGTCTGTCCCTTCGGGGAAATGTCACGCATTGAGTACCGGAGGCCTGTTAGCCCGCTACAGCCCGGATTACCGGAGTCCTGCTAGCCCAGTGCTACAGCCCGGACCCACTTGCTGATGACTGACACGTTCGTTGCTGGGTCATGGATGCCTGTCCCTGTAAGTCTGTGCCACTTTGGGTTTACGACTAGCCATGTCAGCCCGGGCTCCTTATCATATGGATTCTAGCGACACTATCATATACGTGTGCCAAAAGGCGCAAACGGTCCCGGGCAAAGGTAAGACGACACCCGTGGGAATACCGTGCGTGAGGCCGCAAAGTGATATGAGGTGTTACATGCTAGACCTATGTGGCATCGAGTCGGGGTCCTGACAGCCGCAGCCGCTCTGGCTGCTCCGGCGTCTAGTAGTACAACCAGAGGTGGGAGGTAATACATATTCGGTCCTTCTCTCAAGCCTCTAGATAAGTTACCATACGAGATGAGCGAGGAGGAAAACAAGAAGATCTATGAAGCCCAAGTGAAGGACTTCTTTGAAACGCAAAAAGCAAAGAAACATCCACCTCCGGAGGAGAAGATAGATCCAGTGAAAGGGAAGCGCACTTTGGATGCCCTGAAGTGAGCACCACTGCCTCCGCCACAAACCAACTATGACCGCATTATTGAAAGGACATATAAGGAAGCGGAGCGGTCGGGAAGTACTTGCAGTGATCAAAGGTTAGCGGAACGAAGAAGTGGGAAAAAAATTCCCCAGCTCGGCAAACAAGCGAAGCAATCGTGCCCCCCGCTCAAGGTTGAAGGAAATATGCCCTAGAGGCAATAATACAGATATTATTTATTTCCCTAATTCATGATAAATGTTTATTATTCATGCTAGAATTGTATTAACCGGAAACTTAGTACATGTGTGAATACATAGACAAAACATATAGTCCCTAGTATGCCTCTACTTGACTAGCTCGTTAATCAAAGATGGTTATGTTTCCTAACCATAGACATGTGTTGTCATTTGATGAATGGGATCACATCATTAGGAGAATGATGTGATGGACATGACCCATCCGTTAGCTTAGCATTATGATTGTAACAGTTTCTTTGCTACTGCTTTCTTCATGACTTATACAAGTTCCTCAGATTATGAGATTATGCAACTCCTGAATACCAGAGGAACACTTTGTGTGCTACAAAATGTCACAATGTAAATGGGTGATTATAAAGGTGCTCTACAGGCGTCTCCGAAGGTGTTTGTTGGGTTGGCATAGATCAAGATTAGGATTTGTGACTCCGTATTTCGAAGAGGTATCTCTGGGCCGTCTCGGTAATACTCATGATTATAAGCCTTGCAAGCATTGTAACTAATGAGTTAGTTGTGGGATGAAGTATTACAGAATGAGTAAAGAGACTTGCCGGTAATGAGATTGAACTAGGTATGATGATACCGACGATCGAATCTCGGGCAAGTAACATACCGATGACAAAGGGAACAACATATGTTCTTATGTAGTTTGACCGATAAAGATCTTCGTAGAATATGTAGGAACCAATATGAGCATCCAGATTCTGCTATTGGTTATTGACCGGAAGTGAGTCTCGGTCATGTCTACATAGTTCTCAAACCCGTAGGGTCCGCACGCTTAACGTTCGATGACGATCGGTATTATGAGTTTATGTGTTTTGATGTAACCAAGGTTGTTCGGAGTCCTGGATGTGATCACGGACATGATGAGGAGTCTCGAAATGGTTGAGACATAAAGATTGATATATTGGAAGGCTATTTTTGGATACTGGAAATCATCCGAGTGGTTCGGGCATTTTTCCGGAGTATCGGGAGGTTACTGGAACCCCCCGGGGAGTTAATGGGCCTTAATGGGCCATGGTGGAAGAGAGGAGGAGGCGGCCACGGCGGGGGCTCCCCCCCGAAGCCCAATCCGAATTGGGAAGGGGCCCGACCCCCCTTTCCTTCTCTTCCTCTCCCTCTTCCTTCTTCTCCTACTCCAACTAGGGAAGGGGGGGGGGGGAAACCTACTCCTACTTGGAGTAGGACTCCCCCCTTGGGCGCGTCGTAGAGAGGGCTGGCCCTCCGCTCCTCCACTCCTTTATATATGGGGGAGGGGGGCACCCCATAGACACAAGTTGATCAAGTTGATCTTTTAGCCGTGTGCGGTGCCCCCCTCCACAGATTTCCACCTCGGACATATCATCGTAGTGCTTAGGCGAAGCCCTCAGCCGGTAACTTCATCATCACGGTCACCACGCTGTCGTGCTGACAAAACTCTCCCTCGACCTCAGCTGGATCTAGAGTTCGTGGGATTTCCCCGAGCTGAATGTGTGCATATCGTGGAGGTGTCTGATGTCTACTACACAACCTTCTTCTTGTAGACGTTGTTGGGCCTCCAAGCGCAGAGGTTTGTAGGACAGTAGAAAATTTCCCTCAAGTGGATGACCTAAGGTTTATCATTCCGTGGGAGGCGTAGGATGAAGATGGTCTCTCTCAAACAACCCTGCAACCAAATAACAAAGAGTCTCTTGTGTCCCCAACACACCCAATACAATGGTAAATTGTATAGGTGCACTAGTTCTGTGAAGAGATGGTGATACAAGTGCAGTATGGATGGTAGATCACTACAAAAAAATACACTTTCGTGATGATACGTGTTTGTCACAGTAGGTCGCGGTTTTTGTCATGCATGTACATCCATGACAAATTTATGACAGAATCAAGATAGTCATACATGTGCTGTCATAGAAGTGTTCCATGACATTACCAAAATTATCATCACGGAAGTGTCCACTTCCATGACGATAAATCGCGCGTCACAGAAGTGCTCTCGTCAAGGGTGACCGACACGTGGCATCCACCATAATGGAACGCCGTTAAGCTATCGGGTCAGGTTTTGGATCCGATAACCCATTAACAGCCTCGACCAATGGGGATTTTCCACATGTAAAATCATCATTGGCTGGAGGAAACACGTGTCGGTTCACCATTGGGACAGATGTCATCCACTCATTGCACGAAAGACGCCTATGGTACGTCGACACATGGCACGGCCCAACAGAGGCCCATTCCTGTGAAAAGGTCGGCCCAGTTGAAATTAGCAGGCCAGCCCATATAAGCCCTACTTGTGTCCGGTCCATTTAAGCCCACGGCCCATACAAGATGAGCCAATTCGGCCCGTTAAAGATTTGACACCATTGCAGCCCATCGTCAATTCGAGCCCGTTAACAGCCCGCTATATATCTGGGCTCAATATCGGCCCGATGAGATTTTGGCCTGTTTACGGCCCGTTTAATGGATGGGCCAATTTTCAGGATGTACATATTTTGGCCTTTTAGCGACCCATTTAAATGTTGGGCTAGTTTCCGGCCCGGTGTGTCTTTCAGTCTGTTGACGACCCATAAATATGATGGGCCATTTGTTGTCGGACCTGAGTTTCGGCCTTTTAGCGTCCCATTTAAGTGTTGGGCCAATTTTCTGGCCCTATGTCACTTTCAGCCTGTTGACGGCCCATAAATTAGTTGGGCCATTTTTAGTCGGACCTGAGTTTTGGCCCTTTGGGGACCCATTTAAGTGTTGGGCCAATTCCCGGCCCTGTGTGACTTTCGGCCTATTAACGGACCATAAATGAGTTGGGCCATTTGTAGTCGGACCTTAGTTTTGGCCCTTTAACGGCCCATGCCCTTCATGGTCCAATACCAGCCCGGTTTCTCTTTCGGCATGCTAAAGGCCCACAACACAGTTGGGCCATTTACAATACGACCTGACTTTCGGCCTCTTAGCGGCCCATGGTCTTCATGGTCCAGTACAAGCCTGCTGTCTCTTTCGTCTTGGTAAAGGCCTACAGTATAGTTGGGCCATATGTAGCCCAAACATAGTATTGTCCTATTAACGGCCCGTGAAATAAACTGGGGCCACCTGTTGCCCGGTTCGATGTCGGCCTGTTAACGACCCGGGAGGTAAGAGGGCCAACCATTAACTTTCGGCCTAGTAACAACCCATTAACTTAATGGGCCCACTAAAGTTCGTATATGTCTTTAGGCCAAATTAGATAATTTGAGCCCATTACGACGAGCAATTATGCACAGGACCAAAACCGATCACGCAAAGGTACGGCATATAGGGAATAACGTTGCACATCCAGCATATATTACAGGAAATTACATCCACTGGGCAATCAAAGATTGATGCCAGTGCAAATAAATGAGCAGAACCTAACCATCTACAGCGTCACAATCTGCAACCTCAGCACAGATGACGCCCATAAGCATGTGGGCAAGTTCTTTCTGCTTTGCTACACTGTCTCTGAAAACATTGATCAGTTGTTGTGTCGCATGACTCTGCACCTCTGATTCATCCACCATTTCCAGCATTGCTTTAGACATTAATTGGTTCACAAACATACATTTATTCTGTTGCATTCGAGACAGAGGATACTGAACAGATTCAGATGGCAATTTTGGCAGGCTTGTATTATTGATAGTGGAGAGTGTCTCAACCACTACATCATAACATAAATTAGGACGGGAACCAAACACATTAATCATGAGTTATTGCCATATTACCTGGCCTAGATTTACTGGAAAGAAACAATGGGGTTGCCTTGCTGTTTTCAGAGTTTGTCTTCTTATCTTCACCAGCCTACACAAAATTAACACACTAGCATTGCTATCATTGTCCAAGTCAGATAATAGGAAAGCAATATTGACACAACGAACGTTTGGGCAAGTATCCTACACCAAATTAACACAATATGGCACAGCTAAAATCATCCAGGTAAGGTAGTACAAAAGCAACATTGACACAATGAATGAATGGGCTACCAGAGAAGCACTACAATTCAGTAATGTGTGTGATATGAGATAGTACATTCATGCAGCTCAGTATGCAAAACTACCAGGCAGTTTTCCTTACAAAAATCAACATTGGCGCCTTTAACATTTTGCTACAACTAATTTTAGATCAGATAAAGATTAGATTCACGCCGATTAACAAAATACATGTGATGTAAAAATATAGTGATATACAACAGGTACTTACATCAACATTGGAGCACAAAGAATTCCCGCAAGATATTTTCCTCGAATACGATCCCAATGGAGAAAGTCTTCGATCGTTTAATCTTATTTTCTAAAAGAGAGATGGGTAAGAAACATGTAGAAAATATGATCAGAATGCTATAAAATTTCATGATGCGAGGATACGCACACGCTTCTTAGAATGGAGTTGACATTCTTTTGCTGGACTGGAGCGGACTAGTTCTTTGGCCACTGGAATCTGCTTATTATCAGTGGGAGTTGGGTTTCTCTGTGCTGGAGCAGTATCTAAGAAAAATGGAGTTGGTTTATTATCTCCTATCATTTGGATCTTTTGCAAAGACCTGGTTTGTAACCCTTCAGATTCTAACAGAGCCGTCTTCCCCTTGCATGCCTTATATAGAAGAATGGTGATTCAGTTATAAAACATGCTACAACAGAGATGGAATAGGTACTGAAGAATAGAAAGGCATGACATATTGACATGTATTCCCTCCATCCGGAAATAAATGGACGGGTCTAGGCGTATTTCAGTTCTAGATACATCCAGTTTTATCCATTTCTGTGACATTTAATCCGGACGGAGGGAGTATGATGTAAGAGCTAAGGATACGACAGGACAACACAGTAAAAAAACACTGAAAAACCCACTGCAGAACCAAAGTATTCAAACCCACTGATATGAGATAGTACACTCGTGCAGCTCAGGATGCAAAACTACCAGGCAGTTTTCCTTACAAAAATCAACATTGTGGACTTTAATCATACATTTTGCTACAACTAAATTTAGATCAGATAAAGGTTGGATTCACGCCGATTAACAAAATACATGCTGATGTAAAAATATAGTGATATACAATAGGTACTTACATCTACATTGGAGCACAGAGAATTCCTGCAAGAATCTTTCCTCACAAACGATACCATTGCAGAAATTCTTCTATCTGTTAATCTTATTTTCTAAAAGAGAGATGGGTAAGAAACATGTAGAAAATATGATCAGCATGCTATACAATTTCATGATGCAAGGATACGCACACGCTTCTTAGAATTGAGTTGACATATTTTTGCTCGACTGGAGCGGACTAGTTCTTTGGCCAGTAGGAGTTGGGTTTCTCTGTGCAGGAGCAGTATCTATAAAAACTGGAGTTGGTTTATTATCTCCTGGCGTTTGGATTTTTTGCAAAGGCCTTGTTTGTAACCCTTCAGATTCTAACATAGTCGTCTTCCCCTTGCATGCCTTGTATAGAAGAATGGTGCTTTAATTATAAAATATGTGACATCAGAGAGATGGAATAGGTACTGAAGAATAGAAAGGCATGACATATTGACATGTATTCCCTCCATCCGCAAAAAAATGGATGGGTCTAGGCATATTTCAGTTGTAGATACATCCTTTTTTATCCATTTCGGCAACATGTAATCCGGACAGAGGGAGTATGGTGTAAGAGCTAGGGATCCGACAGGACAACACAGCAAAAAAAAAACTAGTTGAATGTAAAACTATATGCTAGCGGAATACGTACAGAAATAACCAAGGCAACATACACGTGTATGATTGAGAAAATAAGATGGCATTGTAGCAGAGCACTAGAACAACACTTCAATGTAAAAAAACATGGTATGGCAGACATATGAAGTACATACTGATGAATAAAAATGCATAAGATATTCAGAAGCATGATGTCCAAATTAAGCAGATGGCATTGCGATAGAGTAGAATGACAGTACTTGAATTTGAAAACATGTTATCATGAATGGAATAGGTACTGAAAAACAGGAAGGCATGACATATTTACATGCATGATCAGCATGCTAAGCACATGGCATTGCAACAGAGTAGATACACTCTAGGACATTATATGCATGTTGTACCCATATCACAGGCCAAGTTAGAGCAAGGACCTTGTGGGGTGAAGAGGATTCATCATCTTTCTACAAGTCTTCTGAAGAACTGCCTTTACATGTTCCATCATATTGGATATCATTGACAAGTTTATTGGCCTTTACATTGCTCCGTGAGGTTCTTGTGGATCAGTGTGTGCAATTATATCTGACATGCATGGAAGACAACTAGTAGTTAGACTTATGTAAATGAGTGCCTGTAGGAGACGACATAAATAGTAGGACTGGGGTTAACCAGCAGCAACAGGTCTCATAAACTAAAGGGAGAACACAGATGAAAGCTACATAATATGTATCGTTTGTACTCGAGATTAACTAGATGGCACACAAAAGTATTAAAGAACAACATAGGTAATACTAGAAGTGGTATAATACTATAATCACCAGCCTGTGGGATCGCATTGGCTGATGGATGATAACTATGGAACAACGTTACCTAAAGAACAAGTATCTTAGCTGAACTATGAAACAGCGTGAACTCCTGAACAAGACCCGTAAGAGATCAGCATGAATATACAGTGAAATGTGATGATCTATTTTCCGTGCTTAGATGAATAACAAAGCCATAAATGTTACACACAAGTAAGATGAGGGTACAACCTATTTGGCTGCCATCCATAGGAGTGAGCATCATGTGCTGACTTGTCGATGGCCCTGCAGTTGTTATGGCTGTCCATGTCGGGCACGCGCATTCGATGCAGGGAACTGTTGAGTGGGGACTGTAGCTCCCTTCTGGTGTATGCTTCCCTTGTTGGAGCAGCTGCGGTGAGTCGGAAGACGGTGTGTCTGAAGATGCAGATAACGCATAAAGTTAAGAACGACAGATCTCTTTGATCCGAAGAAATACACTAAGAGATCAACAGCAAGGTACGAGAGTGGTCACACATCTGTTGAGTGAAGACTAAATTGGGGTCACACGATTTTATTTTATTTTGGTAATGTCCGATCTACGCCGGATGGCTTGATGGCCGTCTTGTGCCTCCCGGCTGACACTGTTCGCAATCTTCCCCGAAGAGCCAGCGACCAATGGCAGAGTAGCCTGCCTCCGCCGTCCGTAGCCCAGTCCAAAACCCCGCTCCCCGCCCCACCGCACTGCCGTGGTTGCGTCGCCCCCGGGCCAATCCACAAAGACTCCCCGTCATCCAGATCCGGCGGCGGCAGTACCTTCAACCCACGCAACTCTAAAAGATAGCCATCTAAGCGCTGCTTCCGTGGCGAACTTGCGGCCACGCACCCTTACGTTAGACACCAGCCAACCGGCAGCCTAGGAGCTCCGCTGCCTCGAGGGGTGCTGCTTCCCATTGGGAATCGATTGGCCCAGAATAAAAATTCAGACAACCGACGCCTAAATAAAGTTATTTCAAGTGAGGGTGCGACCTATCTGGCAGCATGGTGAAGTAGGCAGGTCCAGCTGCCGAGTCGGTGAGGCCGGCACGGTTGCGGTGGTGACCGGCGGCAGGGAAAGATCGATGTCGCTACGGTCGACGGCTACGCAGAAGCAGCGCCAGGACTCTGGACGGATCCGAAGTTGGAGCCGCTCCGGGGCCGTGAACAATGGCGGGGTTGAATCGGCTCTGGTACAATTCATGTGGCCGTCATCGAGGCAGCACCAGCAGCACAGAGTAAGAGGCACGGGAGGAGGGCGGCTGTGAAATTGGTGCGGTGGGGGCGCCATGGAGGTGGGGCTGAGGTTTCGTGGCTCGGGAGAAGGGAGCTTCCCGGGGAGAAGGTGATTTGGCGCCCACGAGGTATGAATGGG